>NC_143156.1:14909284-15088677 GCF_041381405.1 Jatropha curcas | reverse complement strand
ACTAGGTCGTAGGTGTTTGGTAAGCTTTTTAGTTAGTAGCTAATAGCTGATAAAAGTCAAATAAGTTGCTGATTCCATCAGTTTTGCTTTGGAGTTTTTTCGTATTAGTTTGTAGCTGATTTTTATTTATATTATATTTGAATTTCATTAACCTCATAAAAATATTTGCTAATAAAATTATTTGTTTCAAGTTATATTATATTTTAACAGTAACCGTTACCAAAATTTTATCAAATACGAACATTCATCAGCTTACCGCTATCAATCATCATCCACTAGCTATCAGCTATTAGCTAGTATGAACCATTGAACCAAATGGGCCTTGTATAGCCCAAATCCTAATTGGGAAGATTTATAAGTGCAATACTCAGTTCGCAATGGCAAGAGGCTTCAATTTAATGGTCCAATGAAATCCTTGAAATGGATGCCTATGTCTTACATGTAGCCAATGTTCCTTATTTTGCTTTGTTCTTGTAGCCCTACTGTGCTTCTAATCATCAATGATATATACCTACAGGCAAATCAAACACATTCAAGTGCTTGATGCTTTTATAGGCATATCTGATGTAATTTCATATGTTCAGTTGATAACCTAGTTGTCTAGGTTTAATATTGAGAGAAATCAATTAATATAAAAAGCTAAAGCATGTTGGTTAGCAATAATAACAATTACTAAATAAAACCTCATATTGTGCCATCTTATTGTGGATTCTTGCCCATTGTAATGCACAAGTAAAAACATATTGGAAGCCTCAAAATCTACTGGCCTCTTGTTTAGTATAAATGAGGTTTCACAAAATTTTGTGAAATTCATTTCAGTTTTCAGTGTTTGATATGTTAAAAAAATTTCATTTCATTTCAACGAATTTAATTATGTGTAATTTAACATGACTAAACCAATTTCCACAAAAAATTGATGAAAATTGCAAAATGAATTCAACAAACAACAAGGACAACAACTAAGTCGTAATCCCAAACTAGTTGGGGTCAACAATATGAATCCTTTGTTTTCATATCAACTATGTTCAATTAAGCAATTAAAGCAAAGTATAAATGAACCCCACAAAATTTTGGAACAAAACATCTCTCTCTCTCTCTCCATCCCTCTTTTTCTTTCTTTCTTTTGTTTTTTTTAGTCTTGCAGCCTCTTTCTCTCACTTGCTTCTCTACTTAAATCTCTTTGTTTCTGTTGCACTCCTTGATTACTCGCAAGTATACGGATCGCAACGTAGTAATAAAAAGATCGATCCCACGAGGAACGGGTTATGTCCACTTTATTACTTATCCTTAACACTTATGTTTGCAGCAATAAAATATGAAATGATTAAACTATAATCCTATTTAAATTTAAGTTTAATATACTACTTAATTCTATAGATAAAATATAGTAGAATACTTAGAAGAATTGATCATGCATTAGATTTTCTTTTTCTATAGCAAAGCATGTAACATGCAATAAACAATTCTCTAATCACAGGTGTTCAAGTATAATTCAACATCTCGGTACAAAATTACTCTTTTTATTGTATGTATCTCTACATACAACAAATACCTTACTTTTGTTAGTATAATGTTAGTATACTATTGTAATTAATTGACTATACTATTGTAAGATAGCTGTAAATAACCATCAATTAGGGAACTAATTAAGGCTGTAAATGTCAACCATAATTAGGAGACAATGGGCATCAAGTAGGAGACATATTAGGCATCAATTAGGGAGCCAATTAAGGCTGTAATTGCCAGCCATAATTAGGAGACAATGGGCATCAGTTAGGGCTGTAATTTAGGAATTTATTCCCAAATTTGTGGATACTTCAGTCTATTTAAACCCAATCAGCTTGTGGGAATAAACAAGCAAATTTCTATCAAAATTCCATTGAAATACAGCAAGTTTTGTCATGGTATCAGAGCCTAATTAGGCAATTTTAGAGCTGTTCTTTTATGAGTTTCAACTTTGTTTTTTGAAGAACAAAGTGCAGATTCTGCTGTCTTTAATTCTGCAGTTTCTGTTTCTGCTTTCTTTGTTTAGTTCATATCTTTGATGAACTCTCGATCATAGAAATTCTGAATTTCTATTTGGAGGTTCTCTTCATTTGGAAGAGATTCTGGTAGACATTTTTCTGCAACTTTCTGGCTGTAGGATTTTCATCTTGGTGGGTCTGTTGCTTCTTCTAGTAGACCTGCTCCTGGTTGTGTTATTCCTAATTTTGCATTTCTGGTTTCCTTGTGCTATTTGAGATGGCCACATCAAACACAGTTGAGAGTTTTCATGTTCGCTTCACCGGAAAAAATTATTCTTCATGGGAATTTCAATTCCAGCTCTTTGTTACAGGAAAAGAACTGTTGGGCCATATAGATGGAAATGATCCAGCTCCTAAAGATGCTAAGGAGTTGCTTCATTGGAAAGTTAGAGATGCAAGAGTAATGACATGGATTCTGGGGTCAGTTGACCCTCTTATTGCTTCTAATCTAAGATCTTCTAAAACTGCAAAAGCCATGTGGGATTACTTGAAAAAGGTCTATAATCAAGACAATGCTGCAAGACGTTTTCAATTGGAGAGCGATATTGCTAATTATTCTCAAGGAAATCTCTCCATTCAGGAATATTATTCTGGTTTTCAAAATTTATGGGCTGAGTTTACTGACACTATTTATGCTAAAGTGCCTGCAGAATCTCTCTCTGTACTTCAAGAAATTCATGAGCAAAGCAAAAGAGATCAATTCTTAATGAAGTTGAGGTCTGAATTTGAGATGCTTCGCTCAAATTTAATGAGTCGTGTTCCTTCACCTTCTTTAGATATTTGTTTTGGCGAATTACTTCGCGAAGAACAACGTTTTCTCATTCAGGACTCTCTCCAACAAGAAAATACTGTCAAGGTTGCTTTTGCTGCCCAAGGAAGAGGAAAGGGTCGGGACATGAGTAGAATTCAATGTTATAACTGCAAAAATTATGGCCACATTGCTGTCAATTGTGGAAAGAAGTTCTGTAATTATTGCAAACAGTCAGGACATGTCATAAAGGAGTGTCCGACACGGCCTCAAAATCGAAAATCGAATGCTGCCCCAATTGCACCAAATAATCTCACTCATTTTGCTGCTCCAACAGTTTCTACAACTCCCTCTTCAGCTGCTGAACCTGTGATTCTTACTCCAGAAATGGTGCAACAAATGATTATTTAAGCCTTCTCCGCCTTAGGATTACAAGGTAACGATACCTCCTCCTCCTCTCAACTTTGGCTTGTTGATTCTGCTGCCTCAAATCATATGACAAACACATCTAGCATGCTTACCAATGTTCGCAAATATCATGGTTCAACTGAAATTCAGATTGCAAATGGTAGTACAATACCTATTACTGAGATTGGAGATCTTAGACCATGTTTCAACAATGTTTTTATATCTCCAAAGCTCTCAACTAAGCTTCTTTCGGTTGGTCAGTTAGTAGATAACAATTATGATGTGCATTTCTCTCGTAATGGTTGTCTTGTGCAGGATCAGGCATCGGGGACAGTAATCGCGAAGGGGCCTAAAGTTGGGAGACTCTTTCCATTACTATTTTCCGGTCCTCGTATCTCTTCATTTTGTACTACAGTTATTAGCAAAAGTGAACTATGGCATAGACGTTTAGGTCATCCTAATCCTGTTATTTTGTCTCATTTATCAAATTCTGGTTTCTTGGGCAATAAAGAATTCCTTGCTAAGGTTCCTTTTGATTGTTCCACATGTAGACTCGGTAAAAGCAAAACTCTTCCTTTTCCTTCTAATGGTAGTCGTGCTGTCCAATGTTTTGATATAATTCATAGTGATGTCTGGGGCATTACGCCCGTTATTTCTCATGCTCAATACAAGTACTTTGTGACATTTATTGATGATTACAGTAGATATACATGGGTATACTTTCTTCATTCTAAATCTGATGTATATTCTGTTTTTAAGACCTTTTTAGCCTATGTTAAGACTCAGTTTTCTACTTGTATTAAAGTATTACGATCTGATTCTGGAGGAGAATATATGTCTCATGAATTTCAGAATTTTCTTCGTGAGAAAGGGATTGTTTCACAACGTTCATGTCCTTATACACCACAACAAAATGGAGTTGCTGAGCGTAAAAATCGTCATCTTTTGGATGTAACCCGAACTTTGTTAATTGGATCTTCAGTTCCATCTAAGTTTTGGGTTGAAGCCTTATCTACTGCAACTTATCTAATTAATAGAATGCCTTCTCAGGTATTAAGTCTTGAATCCCCATATTTTCGTCTATATCATCAATATCCTAATTATCATGATTTACACACATTTGGTTGTGTTTGTTTTGTTCATCTACCTTCTCATGACCGTCATAAACTTTCCGCTCAATCTGTTAAATGTGCATTTATGGGTTATAATTCTTCTCAAAAGGGTTTTGTTTGCTATGATTCCACTTCTAACAAATTTCGTGTTTCTCGCAATGTTATTTTCTTTGAGCATCAATATTTCTTTCCTAATCTTGCTAAGTCTTCTTCTACTTCTCCCATTCTTCCAATTTTTGAGGATTTGCCAATTGTTCCTAATCGGTTTAAGCCTGGATTTGTGTATGGACGACGTCAACCAACGGTGCCTCTTCCCGAGACTGATCCCTCATCTATGTCTGATTCTTCTGAATCTACTCTGCGTCGCTCTACCAGAATATCCCGACCTCCAAGACGGTATGGTTTTCCTGATAATCCTGCTGGATATTCTGCCACTTTATCTGATATTTCTATTCCATCTTGTTACTCACAAGCCTCCAAGAATGAATGTTGGCAAAAAGCCATGCAGGATGAACTTCAAGCTCTTCACGACAATCATACATGGGAAATTCTTCCTTGCCCTCCAAATGTTAAGCCCATTGGATGTAAATGGGTTTATTCAGTCAAGCTTCGTTCTGATGGAACTTTGGATCGATATAAAGCTCGATTGGTTGCTGTTGGCAATAAGCAAAAGTACGGAGTGGACTATGAGGAGACCTTTGCTCCAGTTGCAAAGATGACTACCGTCCGTACTATTATTGCAGTTGCTGCTTCTCAGGGTTGGCCTCTTCATCAAATGGATGTCAAAAATGCTTTTCTTCATGGTGATCTTAAAGAAGATATTTATATGACACTTCCACTGGGTTTGACTTCCTCATCTTCAACACATGTGTGTAAGTTAAAAAGATCTCTGTATGGCCTAAAACAAGCTCCACGTGCCTGGTTTGACAAGTTTCGATCTACCTTACTTCAGTTTTCATTTGTGCAAAGTAAATATGACTCCTCTTTGTTTCTTCACAAGAGTTCTGCTGGTTTTGTTCTACTCCTTGTTTATGTAGATGACATTATTATCACTGGCACTAACACATCAACGATCCTCACTCTTCAACAATCTCTTCAAACTTCTTTTAATATGAAGGATCTTGGTCCACTTACATATTTCTTAGGGCTGGAAGTTCACTATGATTGTTCTGGGATATTTTTGCATCAACACAAATATACTACATATTTGATTACTTTAGCAGGCCTTCAAGATTCATCCCCAGTTGATACTCCTTTGGAATTAAACGTCAAGTATCATAGTCAAAACGGAGATCTTCTTCCTGATCCATCTCTTTATCGGCAATTAGTTGGCAGTTTGAATTATCTAACTATTACACGGCCCGATATTTCTTTTGCAGTTCAGCAAGTCAGTCAATTCATGAGTACTCCGCGTCACTTACATCTGGTAGCAGTTCGTCGAATCATTCGCTATCTTCTTGGCACATCTTCTCGGGGTTTATTCTTTCCTACTGGCTCTCCCATACGCCTTGTTGCTTACAGTGATGCTGATTGGGCCGGTTGTCCAGACACTCGACGCTCTATAACTGGTTGGTGTATGTTTGTTGGCGATTCTTTGATATCTTGGAAAAGTAAGAAACAAGACCGTGTTTCAAAATCTTCTACTGAGTCTGAATATCGGGCTATGTCCGCTGCTTGTTCCGAGATTGTTTGGTTACGTGGGTTACTTGCTGAAATTGGCTTTCCTCAGCCTCATTCTACTCCTCTACATGCTGACAACACTAGTGCCATCCAAATTGCTACCAATCCAGTTTTTCATGAACGTACCAAACATATCGAAGTCGACTGTCATTCTATTCGAGAGGCAGTAGATACCGGTGTCATTTCTCTTCCACATGTCTCCACTGCTCTTCAAATTGCTGATGTATTCACAAAATCTATGACACGACAGCGTCATCAATTTCTCGTTGGCAAATTGATGCTTCTTGATCGCCCAGCATCAATTTGAGGGGGGATGTTAGTATAATGTTAGTATACTATTGTAATTAATTGACTATACTATTGTAAGATAGCTGTAAATAACCATCAATTAGGGAACTAATTAAGGCTGTAAATGTCAACCATAATTAGGAGACAATGGGCATCAAGTAGGAGACATATTAGGCATCAATTAGGGAGCCAATTAAGGCTGTAATTGCCAGCCATAATTAGGAGACAATGGGCATCAGTTAGGGCTGTAATTTAGGAATTTATTCCCAAATTTGTGGATACTTCAGTCTATTTAAACCCAATCAGCTTGTGGGAATAAACAAGCAAATTTCTATCAAAATTCCATTGAAATACAGCAAGTTTTGTCAACTTTATCAAATATTAATCCTAGTTCTTATTCTTTGATTATTTCAATAAGTTAGACTTAACTTTGATAAAGCAAGTTAAAGATTCACATGCAAATCCAACTAAATGAATTCTATCTCTTTGATTTTTACTAAATTATTTCTTTCTGAGAATATAATTATGTAATCTTGATTAAACAAAGATCAAAATATAACTTAAAGAACTTTTATTGAATGAAACCAAATAGTATTGTTGCTTTGCATAGAAAAATAATGAAGCACAACATACAAAAAGTCTTTAATAAAACAAGAGAAAGATAGAAGTAATCAAACTGAAGCCTTCAGAGGGCGTCACACCTCGAGGAACTCCTTGATGTTCTTTGCACAAACAATAATAAGTGACTCTCGTCATCTTATTTCTAAGTACTACTTTATTATTTTCTACTGTATTCTAATTCTACATCTTTTTTTTTTTCTTTTTCTCTATATCATCCTCTTAATTTGGATTACAATTTATAGAAGAGGAAGAGGATGTTGGTTATGATGGTGATTGGTTGGCCAAAAGGTGCTTCAGATGACTTCTGTTGGGAAAAGTTTCGACCTGTTCATGGAAGGACATGATTTTCTGGTGAAAAGGTAGTAGTTGACGTCTCCTGGAAACGCGATTCGAGCTCGCGAATTTAATGTCGCGCTCGCAAATTTGACCTGGCAGAAAACTCCTTTCCCATACTTAGTCAAATTTTTTATCTTTTTCTTCTTAAAAACAAGTCTTTTCCAATCCTTTGTTCAAATTCATTCCTAAAACAACTTTAAACCAAAAACAACAAAAGAAAATGTAAAATTTATAAAAAAAAACACGTAATCATGCAAATCATGCGATTATAACTTAACAAATTTGCCCGCTTTGCAAGGCTATCAGTTTCTTAGGGTAATTTCAACAATATTGCATTGTTATAGGGGTATAATAATGCTTAGTTGTTAATATATTACTGAACTAGAAAATCCATATTTTCTTTGTTTGCCATTATCTTTTTTCTCTCAAAATTTTTCTTCTTTTTTCCTCTCATTCAAATGAGACTGTTTGAACTGCTAGATTTTTGAACTATATTGATTGTAGGTTTTTTTTGTTATACTTTTGCATATTTCACTGCATTATCAAGCTCAATAAATTAGAAATTATTTGTGCCATAGGCGACAATGCCATAAGCTTTTGATCGCCTTGCTGCCTATTGCCTTGAGTTTGTCTTTAGTTTTTGACCGGCTTGCCTTTGAGGTATATATGTTTAAATGTTTGGTTTTGTATGATGAGTTATTTTTAGACCATTTATATGATGCATAACTATCATTCCGTTCTATTATTATTAAGTTTCTTTGATATATTACAATTTGAATTTTCAAAGGGAAAACATGTATGAGTATTAGTAATGTCTAAGTCAATAATCATGTAAAGCAAATTCTTTATTAATTTGATCGGTTTCAGTTTTGCTTACTCTTACAGTATTTGCTTTATTTGTTTCCCATTTGTGCTTAATTGTTCTCAAGTTAATTAAGTAAATTAAAGATATTACATTACAAAATTAGCGACGAAGTTTAATTAAAGCTTCTACTCTTTTATTAACTTCTTGTTTATTGTTGATTCAAGTGATTTTGCTAGGCCCTTAAAAATTTCATGACAGAGGAAACAGATTCAAACTGATTTTGTGTCAATGTTAAGCATTGGTCAAATTACTAAAGTGATAGTGAATGAAAAGCATGTGTTAAATTATTATAATAAAACTACTGCTTCTTTTTAAAATAAATTTGATAGACATTTTCATATGGATTCACACATTTTGGGTCTGTTATACATTTTTTCAAATATTTTCTTTTGTAGGAAGAAGTTGCTAAAGAGTTTGGAATACCAGTGCAATTTCAACGTTTTTGGCTGTGGGCAAAGCGCCAAAACCATACATATCGCCCAAATCGACCGTTGACTTCTCAGGAAGAAGCACAATCTGTAAGTATATATTTATTGTTTATGAACTTGTGGTGGTATATCATATCTACCATGCTGTTTTACCTTGGGCTTCGATAAGAGTGTACATAAATGTATATGTCTGGACGTTCTGTTGCTTGTCTGCAGCTGGTGTTGGACTGTAACATTTTCTCTTTATGAGACAAATATCTAGCTCTCTCTGTATGTCATATTTAATGATAACTTTCTTTAGCGTTCTGGAAAAATATAAAAAATTTAGTTCTGGTCTCACTTGTAAGGGAGTTAAAATATGATAATGCGATCTCATATTTAGTTCTTATGAAATGCTTCCATGACATGTTTGGATGCAGCTTCTTGGAAAAGAAAATTCTGTTCTAGTTCTCATTTGTAAATGAGTCAATATAGATAATGCAATCTTGCTGCTTCACATTGCTTATGAAAAGCTTCCCAAGACTTGTTTGGATGCAGTTTTTCTTTGTTCTATGCAATGCATGTGTCTGTATATACAGTCATTGATATTTGTTACGGTTAGATGAACATTTCTTATGAAAAGCTTCCCAAGACTTGTTTGGATGCAGTTTTTCTTTGTTCTATGCAATGCATGTGTCTGTATATACAGTAATTGATATTTGTTACGGTTAGATGATTTATTCTGAATATATATGCTGCTTGTGAGAGTGTAATTATAAGTTCACGTGTGCCCTTTTTGGTGATTTGAAACAATAAAATTGCATTGCAGGTTGGACAATTGAGAGAGGTTTCCAATAAAGCAAATAATGCCGAGCTAAAGCTGTTTCTGGAAGTTGAACTTGGACACGTATAATTGTTTAGCTGATGCCATTATTTATCTCTCTTTAGTGGTTTTTTAGATGAATACTATGAATTTTGTTTGGTTAATCCTTTAATGCTCATCACCATACTGAATTCAGGATTTGAGGCCTATCCCTCCACCTGAGAAGACTAAAGAGGATATTCTTCTTTTCTTTAAACTTTATGACCCTTTGAAAGAGGAGCTCCGGTAATGTCAATTTTCAGGTTATCTTGCTTGTATTGGAATTTAGTTTGTTAGGCTGACCTTATGCTATGACAGTTATGTTGGGAGGCTGTTTGTGAAGGGAAGTGGCAAGCCATTGGAGATTTTGACAAAGCTAAATGAAATGGCTGGCTTTACCTCTGATCAAGAGATTGAACTTTATGAGGTTTGTCATCCATATTTAGTTTGAAATATAATCATATTACCACTGCATCAACTGGTTATAGCATCAGTTATGGCCCTGAAAACATCTTAATTTATCCTCTTTTGTATAGGAAATAAAATTTGAACCTAATGTTATGTGTGAGCACATTGACAAGAAGCTCACATTTCGTGCTAGTCAGGTATGTAAAATAGTTTCTAATTGCAACTTTATTTTCTTTTTAAATTTCTTATTATAACAATTACTTTCACCATCTCTTTATCTTTTTCCTCATTGTGATCGGTTCTTATTGCAGCTTGAAGATGGAGATATTGTTTGCTTTCAGAAATCCGCTCAATTTAGAAGTGGTGAACAGTGCCGATACCCTGACGTACCTTCCTTTCTTGAATATGTGCATAATCGTCAGGTATGGCATGAAGAATTCTGATAAGGATTATAAGTTTTCCTACCATTTTGTATTATCATGGTTGGCAATTTTTTTTTCCTTGTTGCCAACCTTGCATTCTCTATAATTATATAATGATTGAAACTTCTGGTGAAGGCAAATCACATTGTTTCCTTGCTCTTATGGATAATTGAGGAATTAAAAATCAAATTTAAAAAATTAATGAATTCATTTGTTGGCCTTTGAAACTTTCCAGGATTCTTTACTTTTCTTAGGAGTATATTTGATGATGCAGTTAAATAAATTTATTATACGTATACGACAGTGGATTGGCTGGAAGGAGTGAATATTTGAAAGGAAAACATCACATTGTTTGATTACAATATTTGCAAGTATTAGCTAGTACAATATCAAAATGTGAATCTATATTAATTTCTAGCCTTATAATTAAGCCTGCTTATCTTCAGAAGAACATAAAAACCTAAACCTATAAATGGTTGAAAATTTAATCAGCCAATTAGTTTGGAATTGCCCTCATCGATTGGCTTCTATTATTTGTTTTCCTCATCAAACAAGGAAAAGAAAAAAAGAAATATTAAAGGTTTTGTTCAGTTAAATACATTAGTAAATTATAGTATTTAAATGAAGGTCTAATATTAGTTGAAACCATAATGCAAAATTCAATATTAGCTGATGCCATAATAAGAATTTTGTTTAGTTGATGCCACCATTGTTTGCTATAAGCTTTTCATTGGTTGGTCCTATTATGAGAATTATCCTTTTTAAAAAAAAAAATTTTTAATGTTGTTCTATCACGAGGCATGTAAATAATAGTAACCTAATATTATATTAATGTCTTAAGCTCTTAACCTCCATATTGCAGATTGACGTAGGTATTGTATGATTCAAAAAGAGAAGATATATAGTGGTTAACTCTTACAACAATAAATATCTTTGAGTTCAAAACCATAAAGAATCGTGTTCAATCCATGTGTAAAAAAAACTGTTAAACAAATAAATTGAACCAGCGGATGGCTATGTGGAATTTTGATTTAATTTCTAATTAGAGACAAGTAACGATGGCACTAGGTTTTTGACAATTTACAAATGCCATTATATCTAATATTTGAATTTCTAAGTTATGCTAAATTGTTTTTGTATATAACATTCTGTTTTAAGTTAATTTGTGTATAACTTATGATGGGTAGGTGGTTCGCTTTCGATCTTTGGAGAAACCAAAGGAGGATGAATTTTGCCTTGAGCTGTAAGTTAATTTGTAGCATGTTCTTCTGGCTTATGTAGACTGATTGTTCCACATTTCGTTCTGTAATTCATTTACTTTGTAATAAAATTTTAGGTCAAAGCTTCATAATTATGACGATGTTGTGGAAAGAGTAGCATGCCATCTTGGCTTGGATGACCCATCCAAAATTAGGCTTACATCTCATAACTGTTATTCTCAGCAACCTAAACCCCAACCTATAAAGTACCGAGGAGTGGAGCATTTGTCTGACATGCTGGTTCACTACAACCAGGTATACCCAAGAAGTTTACATCTGTAGCAGTTATTGTTGCTTTGTTTCCGGACCGATGGCTGACATTAAATGGTTTCCTTGTGTTTTATAGACATCTGATATTCTATATTATGAAGTACTGGATATTCCTCTGCCAGAATTGCAAGGCTTGAAAACATTGAAAGTTGCTTTTCATCATGCGACCAAGGATGAGGTTAATGCAGATAATTGAAAGTATTTTTGCAAATATCATATTATTTATTTTCAAGTTTTTTGATTCATTGGAGCACTGCTATGTTCTTAGGTGATGATTCACACCATTAGATTGCCAAAACAGAGTACTGTGGGGGATGTTATCAATGACCTTAAAACAAAGGTAATTGTCACTTTGTGGTTCTCTTCAATTTTTTCGTTTTTGCTGCCTAATTTAGTTGACAACTTATACAAAAAATGCCTTGATTGGTAATAGCCAGTAACTTGCTCCCTATTATTATACAAATGATGTCTTAGAACCTACACTCCTTGTTTCAGTTTCTAAAAGCCTTTTTTGATTGTTTTTTCTCTTGTTGCCATTATGTCTTAATTGGAACAGGTTGAGTTATCTCATCCCAGTGCAGAACTTAGATTGCTTGAGGTTTTCTATCACAAGATTTACAAGGTATCAAGTGCTTTTCCGATATTGATGTCTGTTCTTAAACAAAATATTCCTTTGCAAAGATTTGAACTGTTTTCATTACCTAAAGTTAGCGGTGAGCAATCAGTCGGTTTAGTCAGTTATCGCATAGATCTATGACTGAACAGAGTTTTCAGAATTTATCACTGAACCAAAATGATCTATGTTGAGAACGGATAGCACTACAAACTGAGAAAATTTTTTTCAGTTAAATCTGTTTCTTTGTTTTTCATTTAAAGCTTAAATTTTCCAATACAGAATGAAAATATATAGCATTAAAATCATCAATCACCATCAATTGCAAACAGGGAAAACGAGTAAGTGTATGAATCAAGGAGAAAAAATCCACTGCAAATTAATTGATAAAATAAAAAAAAATAGATTGAGAATTCCTAAAAAGTAAGCTTCTGAGGAGGAAAATGAAATACTATTTCACTGATTTGTACAGGTTGATAACTTCTAGATCAACCACATCAATCAAATCTCCATCCAATTTTTGGCTTCCTTCTAGAATTAAAAGTAGACTATATATTTACAGGGAACAAAACAAAAGAGATGGCCTTTTTCTTGTAGACCAACAATATTAGAGAAATGAATTTTGAAAACCGAAATGAATACCAAAACTGAATTAAAAAAGAAAAAGCTGAACCAAATTATTTCGCTGTGGTTTGGTTTTCTGATTTTACCCAAATTATGATTGAGCCTACCTAAAGCAGTCTATTTGTTTGGGATTTTGAAGAAAGGGTTTCTGTTATTATTACTTCCGTATAATATGACAATGTGTCATTTTCTTTTGTTTGACTGCTTTCTGTTTCATTTGGAAATCTACCTACTTCATTTGCCAATGCTTTCATGTAGAAGTTTGTTTGCAAATGCTCCAAATGGACGGAAATTGAATGCTTTTAACTCTAAATGATTAACTATACTAACTAATGTGGAAATATTGTAATTGTTGGCAAATATCATTAAACATGTATGCTATATAATTTTAGGCTAACTTCGGAAACAAAATTTTACATGTAAGTGCAGATTGCATTTAAAAGCTTTTTGACACATAATGTTTCTATATTTTGACTTTCTGATTTCATATACTTCACTGTTCGTTTGGGTTTTGAAATGTTTTGTTCTACTAATTAATATGATTTTTTATATCATATATGTTAATCTTATGAGTGGTGAGAGTGATTTACATACAACTGTTCTTTGGAAAACTGTTCATCATAATTACATTGGATGTAAAATAATCTATATTAGACAAGAGACAACATGTGAACTAAATAACTAGTAAAAAAAATTCCAGCATTAGTATTTATCACAAATATCCATGCAAGGTTCATGGTAGAGAGCCAAGAGATGGTATGCAAGGGTGTTTCTACATGAACTCCTTTTTGAAGTGGTTAAGTAAGTTGGTTATCTAGGACTTCCTCTGCATCTTTTTTTTTTTCCTTGACTCTTCTGAAGTCAAGCGATGGTTCTCATTAATATCTGGTCCTGAATTAATATTTGAAGTTTCATTGATCAATTGGTTATTTATTATATTGCAGCTTACAGATAGATTTAATTGGCTTTTCTCGAATTTTTGCTCTATGTATGCTTTTGGGATGTTGTGTTTAACCAACTGTTTGTTTTCAGATCTTTCCGCACAGTGAAAAAATTGAGAATATTAATGATCAGTACTGGACATTACGCGCAGAGGAGGTCTCTCTCTCTCATTCTCTCTATCCTTCCATCTGTCTGTCTATCTATTTACATGTGTATGTGTGGAGCTGAATTTTCAATGCTGAAATTTTAAATATAAATGGGGTAAACATATTGTGGATGGATATTTGAATGGTGAGTTTGATGATTAGAACTACCCAAGCTGAGATCTCCCTGTCTTGTTGTATGCTCAAGCTTCAGTTAATCATGGAGAAAAAATAAAAAGAAATGTGTTGCTTAACTGTTTTTTTTATTGGACTTTTAAGCATTCAAATGTATTTTGATGACTAGTTTATTTAATAAAATATATAGAATAAACCATGTTTCGTTAGAATCTTTAAGAGAAACTTAGAATTACTATAAAGAGAGATCAAGTTAGACATAAGATACTTGTCAATTTTGCTGAGGTGAATTTGTGAAAGTGTTGTCTATTTTCCTTATTTTCTGTTTTTTTAAGCTAATTTTCTGAAAATTTCATTTATTCGCCACATTGCCCTTGTGAGTTTGACTTGGTATTACTTGTTGCCTCAGATTCCAGAGGAGGAGAAAAACCTTGGCCCTAATGATCGTTTGATTCATGTTTATCATTTCATGAAAGATCCTGCTCAGAACCAGGTGGTATAATTTTATTGTCTTTGTTTCTGTTGCCATTTTTATCATTCATTTTTACTGTTGATGTTTATCGTTCACATCCGAACTTGAGCTCCTTATAATTTGTAATAGCTATTTACAATTTGTTTCTGTTAAAATGTAGCAGCAGGTACAGAACTTTGGGGAACCTTTTTTCTTAGTCATTCATGAGGGGGAGACTCTTGCTGAAGTTAAATTGCGGATTCAGAGAAAATTGCAGGTTCCTGATGAGGAGTTCACTAAGGTACTTATTTTAATATATGAATTATTACCGTCTTGTTTGGGCAGCTAATTTTATTTTATTTTATTATTTTTTGCTCTTTCATTGTGTTTTCTGGGGTTTTGTCTAGGTATTCATGGTATTACTTTTTAACAAACTCCTCTAATCAATGCTCTCTATTTAAAAACAAAGTTTTGCTGACGCGAGTTTTTGTGGCATTCTTTTGTGCTCAGTGGAAATTTGCATTTTTGTCACTGGGTCGTCCGGAGTACCTCCAAGACTCTGATATTGTATCCAGTCGATTTCAGGTCTCTTTGTCTCTCTTTCTCTCAGACATGCATTGCAGGAGCAGTTCTCACCCACCTTTAAGTTTCATTGGGCATAATGAATGTGTATTTATCTGACTGTTATTTCTTTTTATTTTTCCTTTTTAATTTGTTCAAGAGAAGGGATGTCTATGGTGCTTGGGAGCAGTATCTTGGACTGGAGCACTCTGACAATGCTCCTAAAAGGTCATATGCAGCTAACCAGGTAATCAACTGTCCTGGAAAGTATTTAAGATAATAATAGTACAAGGACACAGTTTCCTAACCTTCACCTTACTTTTTTTTTTTCAGAACCGGCACTCATTTGAGAAGCCAGTGAAAATCTACAATTAGGAAAGAAAGATGAGCCGAAACGAGTCTCTTTGGATGGAAATGAGAGAAGCATGTAATCAGAGCGAATTGTTAGTTGTGTTAGATGTGTAATTCTTTGGTTTAGTGCAGGGAGGACTTTGGGAAAAGACCTCTATAGTTTTGACTTCTCTCTCGCGCCTGTTTCAGGTGAAATAGATAGTGTTTAATCCTTAAAATTCGATTGTATTCTAGTACATAAGATTTTGTTGTGGGGGATGTATAGCGGGTATAGGTGTGTGTACTCTTTATTTTAATCATTTTTAATTGATTTGTCTTTTTTCCAATCGACAATGTGGATTTTCATTAGCTGGTGTTAGAGAAAGGTGAAAAGTTGCTGTATAATATTAAATGATTTCTAGGAGGCTATGAAATGCATAACCAATTCAATATCTGGTCATGTTTTGTTTCATTTTTATTCATGCTTTTTTTGGATTCTTCCAGAGGTTTTTGTGCTTTAAAGAGGGTAGTTGGAAATTGCAAACTAGAGTTACTTCCTCTGGGTATGATAGAAAATGCGAGAAATTGATGATTATTACTGGAAAATTTTCCGACTGAAAAAACGTAATTAATACCACTAAGTTCGGTAGAAAGGGGTATTTAAATTATTTATATGAGCAAAATTAATGATTTTGGACAATAAAAATTTAAAATTGAATCAAATTCTAAATTTTAAGTTGTATGTATTTTGAATGGTTTTGATATTGAAATTTATAAATTTAACTAAGGACCTTAATTTGCAGTTTTCAAATTAAATAAAACCATTAATTTCTCAGCGTGAATACTAAAAGACAGATGACCAATACAACAATTCTGAATAAACGAAATAAATAGAAACAACACGTATGAAACCAGAGCGTTATTAGACCGTGTTGACAGCTTTTTGAGTAATTTTTATCATTTTAATTGATAAAATGTAAAATGATATTTTTTTATAATGTACGGTAACGAAACTGCCTTTTATAAAAAATTAAAAAAATAATTATTTAGCCCTTAAAATTTTTACAAAATTAATTTTTTTATCATTGTATTTTTATATATTAAATATTTAGACCGAGACGTTGATTCCGTCTAATCGAGAGAGGTCCTTCCATCCGAAATCCATGATTTTTGTCATTAGAAGAGTACAAAAAGACAAAAATAGAGGACATAGAATAATTTTTTCAATGACCAAAGGTGCCTTAATGAAAAAAACAAGAGGAAAATATTATAAATAAAGTAAAAGAGATTTTATTGGAACCGAAAACTTCATTTGCAATCTTGGATCGCTCCTCCCACCAGCAGCATCTTTTCTATCATATTCCGGCCAATCAACTGGCAAAGATTGACGTTAGGACCTACAATTCTCATTGATTACTAGAAGGACCGTTCCTGAAATTTCGAACCCTTTTCTTTTCATTCTCTCTCAAACTAGCGACATGCTTCACATTACCCATTCTGACCGGCCAAGTTCTTGCCGGAAATCATAAAAGCAAATTGTTTGATTTCACATTAGCGATTTTCACTTCGCCTCTCTCTATTGCGATTGTCTTATCTTCTCTCTCTCATTCTTCTCCTATTTTCATTCTTCAGATGAGTTTTCTTGCTAATTTTTTTTTTCTTTTTTCGTTTTTTCTGTTACTAAATTTTTTTTTTGTTTGACTATCTTATTTAAGCTTTTGTATTCAAAAATATCTTCTTCTGGGTTGGTGCAATTTTGGTTTACCTAAATTAAGAATTGATTCAAGTTTTGCTCACTTTTTGTAATTTATGAAATTCTAGTCAAACAAATACGGGGGCTTGCAATTTGTTTTTTCAAATTTACAGCTGGTTCTGAAAATTTTACTGTCATCCTCTATTTAAACTGATTATTTGTTGTTATTAATTGTGGCTCATTATTGTTATTTGTTAGTATTATGTTTTTTCTGAACTCTTTTGTTTATTCATTTTGAGATTTATTAAATTACATTTCAAAATCCAACTCATTTATTTGTTTGTGAATCTCTGAAACTAAATGGAAATTCTCAGTTATATAGGTTATTTGCAAAATCAGCTCTCTTGAATTCTTGAAAAAACATCTTCTTTGGGCATATTTTGATAAGTTAAACTTCATAAATCAGTTTTTAAAACTGAATTTTTGCGAATCCTGTTTAATCTTCTTTTAACAGGCGAAGGGTTTTGTTCTTTCTTTTCAATGGTAATTTTGTCTTTTCACACTCTTTCACGGCAAAAATTATGGATTTCGAATGAAAAGACCTCTTAAAAATACATAAAAATACATAAATAATTAATTTTGTAATACGGTAATTTTGTAAATCTCTAATACAGAAAAGTTACTCAAACAGTTAATTTTGTCTTTATGTAATTACGAGGACGAGAAAATTATGTAATTACGGTAATTTTGTCTTTATGTATTAAATCTCTAATACATAAAAATATGAGGACGAGAAAATTAATTTTGTAAAACCTCAGGGATTAAATAATTATTTTTTAAAAAAATTAATTAACTCATATAACATTTAACTTTTAGCATTTTATGAAAAGTTACTCAAGCAGTTAACAGCTAAATGCTAAATAGCTAACAGCTATCAAAACAGTTAATTTTGTCGAACAGAACCCTTAGATATTGACTAAATCAAAAAACTAGGTGAATTCATACAACTATTAAAAATATATGTTAAATAACCATTGCTAACTTGAAATAATTGTAAATTGCTTGTAATTTTTTTTTTAGGGGAACTTGCAAATCTAATTATAGATTCATAAATATAATCTAATATAAAATTAAAATTATTAAAACGAGAATACAAGTTTAATAAAACAATAGTTAAATTCAAATACTAAAACTTCAATCCAAATATCAATATCTGAAATAGCATTACAAACTAAATGTGAATTGCTATGAACTTATTGGACAAAAAAAGGACCAAAATGTGAAAAAATTGGGTGAAACATGTTGTGTACATGTCGCTTTTAATCTCAAAATTTGATTAGTCCTGATCTTGTGAGTTTGTGCAGGTCAAATGGTTTAACTTTTTGACCATGATTCAACCAATTCATTCTAATTTTCTTTCTTAAGTAATTTAAGTAAAACTAGATTGATTTTAAGTCTGATTCACTAATTCTTCGAGTCGATTCAACGAGTCAGGTTTGATAATGCTAGATAAAAGTCAATTTCTTGCAAACAGAAAAAAATAGCCATAATTAAATGTTTTAAAATTTGGTAAAAATTGCACATTTCATTTTATATAGTTATCTATGGGCCCCCAAGCCACGTGCACTTGTATATAATAAGTGTAGAATACAGGCAAAGGGTTGTAATATCATGGAAGTTCAATGACAAAGATGTGTCACTGTATATTGAAAAGGAGGTTTTTTAAGTAGAGTTGGTTGGTGCAAAGCTTCCAACGAACGGCTTGGGGAACAAAAGAGAAGAAACTTTGGGTTTAAAACTTGAGTTTGAAAATTTTCAAAAATCATAGAGTAGAGAGTGAAAAAATTTAGTGTTGTTCTAAGATATTGGCTGAGTGAAGGAAGTGGAGGTTTAGAAGCAGGTCGGCATTCTCAGCAAGAGCTTCAGTTAAGCTTAGAATGGAAATGCACTTGTGTTCATATGTTTGCTGATTCAGAATGCACTCGTGTTCATATCTTAGTGATGAATATTAGATTTAAATTTGAGCATAACTCTGTGTTAGGCATAGTATTTTCTATAATTGTCCAGCAAAGCAATTAAGAATTTAAGCTCTTGCTCTTACTGATAAATGTTAGTCATTTTATATGCTTGTTGTTATTGTTACAGGGTACAGTATATGTTTGCTGTTATTGTAGGAGGGTCGATTATATGGATGTTGTATATAAGTCTTGAATTGAAAGCTAACATCTTGCTTTAAGATCCAACACCCCTTGAAAACTAAACAATAGAATTTCCTTTTAAACATACTTTTTGAGCTTCATAAATGCTTCTTGGATCTCCTCTTGTTACATTCAGGACTATCATACAACTTCGGAGAAGTGATTTTTTTGGCTATGGCTTTTAGATCTTAAAAATCAGACTTTGAACTTATTGTTTCCTTTCAGCTTCAGCAACAATTGGAAATCTACCCTGACCTTATAATCTTGCAAGAACTCTTTCAGGCCAATCAATTCCAGGAACCCAATGTTGTCGACCTCAACATACACCTTATATTTGTTCCACTGCCTCACATATATCCAGCAATCAGACTCAATACTTTGATCATGAATTTGCGAGAATTTCACCGACAATTTCTATAATATTTAGGATACACTAGTTAGTAATAGAAAGACATGAATCACTAATTTGCTTTATTAGAAGGGAATGAACAAAAAACGCTATTGACTCATTGAGAACAATGGGTGTGATAGTCACGAGCATCTATTTGCATTCATATTTCTGGACACATTTTAAGATTAAAAAACAAGTTTAGTTGGGTTTACAGTATTATCAGTGATTGCGAAAAAATAAGAGCAATGTTTCCTAATATAAGCCTAACAATAACAAAGTCATACTCAAAAATGATCTTGTACATGAGAAAGAAGAAACAGAAATGTAAGTCTAATATTATTGAAAACCGCATACAAGGGTAATGTATATCGAAAGCTCCAATAAGTTTTATATCTAATACAAGCCTACTGCCCTTTTAAAGTGAAGATTCAATAGCAAAATGTTTATCTAAAATAAGCCTCTAATATCAAATATAAGTCTTTAACAACAAAGTTATATTATCCAAAGCTCTAATACACTACAAGAAAATAATTATCGGTATTTATCGACAAAATACCATTCAAATATCGACTAAATTCAATTTATTGAAAAATAAAATTTTTTAAAAATATCATGACAAAATTTTGTAGGCATTTTGCAGCTAAATAGCAACAAAATATTTTTTGTCGCAAATATGTTGGTATTTTACTTTCCAAAAATTACCCCCAGTATTTAACGACCATTTATCGACAAATCAGCGAGAATTTTTTTTAAAATTACCGGCAAAATATTGTTGGTATTTTTATACCGTCTATATAGCGACAACTGATTTTGTCGGTAACTTTGGGGATGAAAGTAATTTTTTAGGGTTAATTTCTAATTTCCTATTTCCCCTCCATTTCTCTCCCTCTCAATCGTTCTTCTTCTTCTTCTTCTTCTCCACAGTCTTGCTCTTGCTCTCCAACTCTATCTTGAGCTCCAACGGAAAGGTAATTTAATTTTCGCTTCCTTTTCTTCTTACCTTGATTTCTTGTTTCCATCTCTTACTTCCTTCAAGTCTCCGTGTGTATATTGTTTGTCTTTACCACTGATCAAACATAGTTCATTTAATTCTAGCTTAGTGCTTCTCTACAATTTGTCCACTCAAACTGAGATTTTGTTAGCTCATGGTGAGCATTATGATTCAAGTATAGCAACAACTCTTACCTCGCATTTTGAATAATTGCGACCGACATATCAGTCGCAAAATGTAAAAAATCGGTCGCTAAATGGATGTAGCGACCGATTTGTGACAGAAATTAATCGGTCGCAAAAGTGCTCGTTGCAAATAATTTTGCGACCGATTGTTAAGCGGTTGCAAATTAGCGACCAACTAATCTGTCGCAAAATTATAAATATTGGTCGCAAATTAGTGACTGACTAATCTGTTGCAAATTGATCCCAAAAAGCCTCAGTCGAAATTATCAAACGCGGTCGCAAATCGGTCTCAGATTCTGAAATTAATTGGTTGGCGATCTGTCGCAAATTTAAATTTAACAGTTATAATTTGACTGCAGTTTGGTCATTAGTCGATCGAAAAATATAATTAAGGGCACAAAAAAATTAATTTAATAATATTAAAAACCATAATTTTTTCCATTGTCAAAAATTGACATAAATATACATATCACAAGCATCATTAGAAACAGTAACAATCTAAAAAAAAACTGTAAATGTAATGTGCTATACAAAATATGAAAAAATCAACGACAATCTAAGAAGCATCATCCTCGTCCACGTTTATTGCGTCCTTGGCCACGACCTCCACGCAAACCACTGCTGGACGCGTCTGAGTCAACCGCCCTGCTTCTAGCCATCTGTACTACAGATAACAGAACCTATGTATGTATATATAAAATTATATGAATTGTAGAACATGTGATAAATATGTATAAATATGTATAAGGGTAACTATATATATGTAAACTTACTAAGGTATTTCTAACTAAAGTTAACTATATATATATATATATATATAAACTTACTATAATATTAGTAAGTGTACGATTCCTCATTTTTTAGTTTTTAATAAAATTTCAACGGTACTTTCGGTATAACATAATCAAATCTCAAGTCAAAACACACTCACATAAACACTTATACATAATCCCAACGTATTTCCAAAGTCAAAATGGCCACTATTAGGCTTCCAACTCAAACGTATCATTCATGTGATTTCCACTCAATAAAAACGATCCAAGTGTGATTAGTGAGACAATGCTTGTGATAAGTGTTAATTTTATAGTGTTTTTAATATAGTTTCTATTAGGATTTTAGTAAGTTTTATTACTTTGGTTTGATTTTAAATTCAATTCTAGTATAATTTTGTTCAAAGCTTCCTTGATTCTTAACCCGCTTGATCTAAGAAAAAATTGTAGGAATTTGGCACAGAAAAGAACATTACAAGGCAAGACACTCAGCCTCTAGCACACCCAGGCCGTGCTAGAAGGCACAACCGTGCTAGAAGCTAAGGAAATCAAGGGAGAGACAGAAGAGAGCACGGCTTGGGTGGTGCCAAAAGGCACGGCCGTGCCAAAATGGGGATTAGGGCGTGTCAAGCCTAGCACGCCCATGACAATTCCAAGCGGGAGTGACAGAAGCAAGCACGCCCTGCCTGTGCTATGTGGCACGCCCGTGCCTCAAGGATTCATCAGGGTGTGCTTGCCTAACACACCCCTTGCTTCACCAGCCAGACTTCCAGACTTAAGCACACCCAGCCCGTGCACAATAGCACGCCCGTGCTGCGTAGACAGAACTAGCGTGAGCTAAATACACAAATCAATCTTTTCCTCACATGGACCCGCCTCGGAGAGTTTCCTAAACATACTAAACAAGACCTAGACCTATTTTGGGAGAGAAAGGAGTCCTAATTAAGAAGAAATCCAAAGCCTAAACAGTCATGATCTCCTATAGAAGATTTTGCACTAAATAAGGATTCTATTTCCTAAAAGGAGTCAGATTTACCTTCAGGAGCTCTATATAAAGAGGGGAACTTCTCATTGCTAGGCATCTCGTTTTTTGTGCAACTCTCTACATAATTCTCTCTCTCTCTCAAGACTTCAAGCGTCCAAGATTTGTGCCAAGAATCAAGGAAGCCATCCATATAGCTGTGATTCAGTTTTTATTTCTAAACTCTTCATCTTGTTTTTCTTTTCATTATTATCTTTAAGTATGATGAATGATTCAAGTATGATTGAGTTTTATTTAATTACTATGTCCAGCTAAACTTTTATACTAGGGATTTGATGTAACTTAATTCGATTCCAGTTTATAATATTAAATTTATTTTTCATTGTTCTTGTTATAACTTATTATTGTGCTTAAAGCTTCCAGGCAGAAAATTTCCCCTGGATTGAGTTATTTCAATAATCGCTATCGGGAGAAGGGTTATTGATATGAAAAAAGATAATAATTTACTTGAGAATAATAACTTGACGCGGAAGCTATGTGGTTTGACTCAAGGGGGGTTTTCATAAGTTAATGATTATTAGGTTATGAACTCACAAAACAACCACAAAACCCAAGGATCTGATTTAAGTTTGATTTCACTATTGGAAGATAGGTAATTATACTAGATTAGAATAGCTAACAATACATCGGGAGAGCTTATTAGTAACTCTAGGGTTGTTTCTCCTACTTGAACAATTAAAATTGATTAATGAACTAATAGAATAAGCTGGATAGAATTAAGTGAAATCAAATTCCCTAGTAGTTTAATTCCCTGATTTCTTTTCACCTAAATTTTGTGCTTGATCTCTTTCTGTTTTTACTTTAAATTTTATTTTCCTTATAGCAATTCTCTCTTATTATCGTTTAAATAATAATAGGTTAACATAATTTTGATAATTGATATACAATCCTGTGGATACAATACTCTCTTACTCTATATTACTTGTTGTGATTTCGTACACTTGCGAAAATCACCGTCAGCTTACGTGTGTTTATCAAAATAGGATGATAATGTATTTACCAAAATTTCTCCCCAAACCTTGTGTCAAAGATAATAACAAATTAGCAAACGACTTGTAGTTTAGTGGTGTCAAGATGGTCGTTAGACCTGAGAAAGTTTGAGTTAAAATTTTAATAGGAATCAAATAAAAAAAAACATACTTTTGGTTGCAATGGCCCAATTTGGTTTTGCACATCAAATAAGAAAAAAAACATAATTTTGGTTGAAATATAAACTTTTTTTTGTTGAAAATTATGTGATAAAATTGATAGAGATTTCCTTCCAAAATAAGATGCAAATATAATGGAGCTATATTGATTGCTAGGGACAATGAAATTAATATATCATAATTCAATGTTTCATTTAATGAAAAGAGGTTAAGGATCCAATCTTTAGGTCTCCTAAGTCCCTTTTCATAATTATTATTTTTTGAAAATCCAGTATTATTTATATATAGTAATTAATTGCATATAAAGTAATTTCAAAAAAATAAATTTCAATACACTTATTAATTTGATTACTATAAAATTTGATTAACATTAAATTACACTCATTAATTTTTTTTTTATAAGTTTCAATTATTTCTAATAATTGTGCATTATTTTTTACAATTTAGACTTGAGATCATTTTTCTATTATCCATTCATTAATACAATTTTACAACAAAAAATATTATCCATTCACACAAAATTACAACAAAAAAAAAAATTCTATAAAAAAAGCGCTCTCCAACTGTGCTTGTTCTCCCCTTCTTCCTTACCATGGCAAGTCTTTTTGAAATAACTCCGATGAGAAGAAAAAAGACGGTGTTAAGAGACCCTCCTAGCCCCACCTTATAAAGAACAAAACTTATAAACTTCAAATTTTCCAATAAATCCTATTTATCACAAAAAATATAATATCCATTCAAAACTACAACAAAAAATTCACCAACATTCACACAACATAAAAAACAATTTACAAAAAATAAATAACAAAATCAACATAAAATAAAATAAAATAAAAATTATTTTGCAACATATATAAAAACAAAAATGCAGATAAAATAAAAGGGTAAGAGCACCTACCTAACCAGGCGACTGACGTGGTTTCTCCAGCAACAGGAGCTTCTCCGGTGACTGGTGTTGCATTAGGGAGGCGTGCTGGAAATAGAGAGAAGAGAGAAAAGATGAGAAACGGCACGCTGCAATTGCACTCAAGGGGACTAAGGGGTTATAAAGCCCTAATTTTTTGCGACCGACACTCAATCACAATTCATTTAAAAATCGATTGTAATTTTTAATCATGCAATGTCGTTTTATAATCAAACAAATTGCGACCGACTTGCGACCAAAGAATTCAGTCGCAAAAAATTGGTCGCAAATCCGTCACTAATCTGTTGCAAACCAGATACTAAATATGGCGTAGAACTGCAACGCGCAATTTAGCCAAACAAATTGGGACTGACTTGCGACCAAATAAGTCGGTCACAAAATATCGATCCCAAATCTGTCACTAATCCGTTGCAAACCAGATACTAAATTTGGGGCGAAACTGCAGGGCGCAATTTAGCGATAGACAGAAAAACGGTCGCAAATCCGTCGCAAATGTGGTCGCAAATTCATCTCAATTGAGTCGCAAAATTTATTAGCCTTAGAATTAGCGATGGATACGCAGTTGGTCGCAATTTCATTGCAAATTGGTCAAAAATCCGTCAGGAAATATTTAATCTCTGTTACTTCCAAATTCATCGCAATTGGTCACAAAATCATTGCAATATTGCAATCGATTTATGTCAGTCGCAAAATCGCATTTTTTTTTGTAGTGGATGTGTGTTTTGTGACATTGCTTTTGCTTGATACGAAGAAGGTAGCCATTGACAGTGACAAAAGATCTTGCCCTGCTGCTTGGTGGTTGGTGTATAACCTTGGTTCAGATCAATTATCTGAATTATGATATTTTGTCCTCATTTTGTTGAGAAAGTTGGATTCTTTGAAACAAAAGCTCATTCCAATTCTTAACTTATTTAGGAAATGAGATGACTATGTGGGAAGGTGTCTGATTGGATATTATTTAGGCAAACTGGGAGGAATTGGTTGTACATTGCTTCTTATTGTCGCCTGAAACTAACGAATATTTGTTTGATTTTTTTTTCTCCCTTTCTCCTTCTGGGTAACTTTATAGGTGAAGTGGGAGGAATTGCTTCAATTTTTCTTGTAGTGATATAGCCTCTAATGTATATTAGTTCTGTTTTCTAATATAAACCTCACATTAACGGTAATATAAGCCTTTACTTAATTAATCAAAATGGATATTCTAAAACAATTTAGTATTAGACTTATTATATGAACAATTTAATATAAGCCTAACATTAACACTAATATAACATTGACAATAATAAAAAAAAATTAAGCCCAACAACTAAGTGATATCTAATATAAGCCTACTGCCCTTTTAAATTGAAGATTCAATAACAAAATATTTATCTAATATAAGTCTCTTATATCTAATATAAGCTTTAACAACAAAGTTATGTTATCTAAAGCTCTAATATAAGCCTCTAATGTACATTAGTTCGTTTCCTAATATAAGCCTCTATCGTTTATTGGTTCTATTTCCTAATATAAACCTCACTTTAATAAAAATATAAGCCTTTACTTAATTAATCAAAATGGATACTTGAGGATGTCGCGATTTTTCCATAAGTAATTTGGAAAGAATCGAATCGAACAGGCTTGATTGATTTTATTCATCAAAATGGTTTTCTTTTATTAAACCCTTTTAATCCTTAGAAAAAGGTTCTCTTACTTTGCTAAGAGTTTTATTTTTGGAGTCACCACCCTTATTTAGGAAAAATTCTTGAATTAGTCGATACCAAAAGGAATCGACTAATTCGATTTGGAATCGACTAACCAGAGACGGGTTCGGGAGTTAGGTATAAATTTAAAGGTGTTAGGCACCCATTTTGCCCGGTTAAACCGGTCTCCTCGTTGTCCATTAATTGATAATAATTAATAATAAGATTAACTTTTAATTGAGACATAAAATGATTTTTATGCAATTTTTAGAAAACTATGTAATTCATACAAATTATTGCAAGCATAATAGACATGAAATATAAAGCATACACAAAGAAGGAGGAAGGAGAAAAGAGTTACAAAACAATTCTAATAATACAATCTACCCTCATCCCTCTAAATTTTTCAAACCCAATTTAATATTATAAATAAGCAATAATAGGAATCCTTATGGACCCTTTACATTGAGCCTAACACAATGAATAAAACATTAATCCAAATATAAAGAACAATAACCACAAAATAATAACAATTATTCCTAGAAACACAAGACATACATTCAATCAATAATGACACAAATGATGAATCATAATGTTAGGATGTTCTATGCGTAGGTTAGTGGGTTAGATTCATAAAAGATTAAAGAACCTTAAAGTAAAGTGCATAAAAATAAAGGACTAAAATTTAAAATGCCGGAATTTAAAGAACAGTAATTTAATGACATGAATTTAAATGGTTAAACAGGTTTTAAACTCATGATCTTGATATTCATGTTGGAGGATGAACAAATACACCAATCATTACTCTCAATCTTGTTCTTATTGTTTATTTACTCATCCAGACCAAAAATAAGTTCTATGCACTCTTTAAGCAAGGATACCTAAGGCTTAACTCGATTTGATCTCAATATCAAAGCATGATTATTGATTTTGAGTTATTGAGACTCGAAAATGAAGGTCCGTGCGCCATACGTAATGGTGCACGGATCTTGCCCTGCTAAACAAACTCTGAAAAGTGCATTTAGATAAGTTTGGAAAGAAGTGGCGTGTGCCACAGCACTGTGGCTTGCGCCATTAGTGCTGTAGTATGTGCCACAGCGTGTGGCTAGTGCCACTAGTACCTAGAAAACCTCTTTCTTGGTTGATCACGGGTTTCCCTCACAATCTATTTAAGAATCCAGTCCAATAATTGCTTTTCAACGACTGGACCAAAAATTTGGTACGAATAACACGTCAATAAGCGCCACAATCTATTTAAGAATCCAGTCCAATAATTGGTAGACTTGCATTTCTAATGTGCTAAGGTCAGCATGGAAATAAGATCTCGATTTCAAGGACTGGACCAAAAATTTGGTACGAATAACACGTCAATAACTTATTTTATATTTAAACATTTCATGCATTATCTGTCGTCGATCGTTCCTTTTGGACTTACGATCAACTATTTTCTCTCGAACCCCTAACTTTTGCCTCGGAACGAAAGAATTTCGAGTGGAATTTTATTATTTTATTATTTTTTATTGTGTATTTGTATCCTTACTTTTTGCCTTGGAACATATGGCCCCAAGCAGGATTTTCATTTTATTTTATTATAAAATTCTATAATCTCTCACTTACTTTCAGATAATGCGAGAAATGTAAAAATACAAAGGAATCGCAACCCCCTTATATCTCCCTTTTCTTTTGGGTATTGATTCACTATAAGTGATTGCATAATATTATTCAAAACGAATTTGAAATCCAGTCTCAAAATCAAGGTCAAATGTCCATACCGAACATTAGCTCTTATTAATGCATGGCTGAAAAAGAAAATGTTACATGATGCATGAATGTCACAACATATGTACAGTTTATATCAAACAGGGGAACGGGAGTTGGGAAATGCATGCCTTCCAACCTTGTTTCTCCCACACACGGATTCCGTTGGTATAAAATTCCGACATCTGTTTCCTAGGAATTGGTCTAATCTCAACAACCAACAGGGGGTTTTGAGATTGACATTTTCAACTCTCAGAAATGAATGCAGCACAACAACAGCAAATAGAATCGGGTGCACCTTAGGGGAAGTAACTAAGGCTTTTAACTATGTGCATTGGCTTTAGTCTTATTGGGTTTAACAAAGTCTGGGTTCCGCAAACAGGCTTCGAGCTTTGTTGGGCCTACTCCTTTTGACGCACCTTTAAGGTACTAGGCTTGCGGTTGGTAGTAATGTTAATTCACGGATGGATGCACCTAAATCGCATGGTCTAGGCTAGATCCACCGTCAAACTTAACACCAGTACCGAAGGGTAGTATGGGTAGAATGAGGTGAGAAGAGAGAAATGCGAATGAATGCAAAAATCCTAAAAAGAAAAAGGAAAGCATTTAAACACGTACGGACGATTAATAATTTTCCATCGGCTTTTCTAACCAATTTTATTTAGAAAGTAGGTTTTTTAGAGTCAATTCCTAATTCCAACCACTAAATTATTTATTAAAAACAACCGGGGATTAGTGGGTGCAAGATCCCCAGTGAAGTCGCCAAACTGTTTTCGCCGAAATCCCGAACCCCGGATGGATCCCGAAAAACATCAATCTTTATTAGTTTGTGTTATTTGCTTTTGGAAAAAGGTGATAAAAAAATCTTTTTGGATACGCGATGCCGATAAATCGGTCTTATAAATTATTTTAAGAAGCCACCCATTTTTTCGGCAATGGGACCGTTTCTATTTTAATTTTATTAAATGACTTCATTGTAAACCCAATTTTATTTAAGGCCAAATTATTTAGAAAAACTGGCCAGGCGTACCAAGTACGATTCTAGGTAAGGGAATTAGGTACGTCGGCCCGTTGGAAGCCGACGCCCGGAAAACCGGCCTCTTTTAACCTACGATTTCTAATTGATTTTATTTTGGAAAAGCCAATTATTTAAACCCAACCTGAACAAATCGAACCGAGTTCCTATATGGAAAATCAATTAATCATCCCAATTATATTCATTCATTGCATCCATTCATGAATTAATTGTCACATCCACCATTCATCCATAATATAAAGCAAAAATAATTAAAAGACCCGCTCTTGCCTTATGGTTAAAGGCGGGCCACAAACCGATTTCAACAATATAATCAATAATAAACAATAGATAATAAATTCTAAAATCTCATAATCACAAGTAATTAATTGGTTTGGTTTGATTAAAACACAATTTGCCCATTACTGGTTATTTTCCGGATTAAGATTAGAAATCTACTTAGTAATATGAAATTAAAACAAAATAAGGCAATTTTTCTGGAATTTGAAGATAGTCGCGTCACGCAGCTGTTCTATGAAGAACAGTCGCGTGGCGCAACTCTCATTATTTATTCTGGAATTTAGAATAGTTACGTCACGCAGCTGTTCTATGAAGAACAGTCGCGTGACGGAACTATGGTTATTACCCTGGAGACTAGAACAGTTGCGTCACGCGGCTGTTCTAGGAAGAACAGTCGCGTGACGGAACTACTTACTTTTCGTACAGTTGCTGCGTATCCATACAAATAGTGCAGGCCGTTGCATGAGCGCGCGCTAGAGGTGTCAGCCCTGTTAGAGTTACGTGACGCAACTATGAGTGCCGTCACGCAGCTTATAGCTGCGTGACGCAACCCTAACGCGGGTCAGGCTCCTCTGGGTGGTTTGGTTCAAATTTTGGTTCAAACACTTCTGGTTGATCGTGATTCCTTATCCCTTATCCTCATATCATCATCGGGTCAGGTGGGGGCATAAAATTACGTGTCAACAGTAACTGGCGTCTATGCCCAGGTAAGCTCCCTTTGTTTATTTGTTTATTTATTTTGGGCCTTAGGGGCCAAAATGTGAATTTTTGGGCCTTTGTGGCCAAATTGGGCATTTTTGGGCCTTTGGGGCCAAATTGGGAATTTTTGGGCCTTAGGGGCCAAAATGTGAACTTCTGGGGCCTTTGTGGCCAAATTGTGAACTTTTGGGCCTTTGGGGCCAAATTGGGAATTTCTAGGCCTTAGGGGCCAAAATGTGAACTTTTGGGCCTTAGGGGCCAAAATGTGAACTTTTGGGCCGTTGTGGCCAAATTGTGAACTTTTGGGCCTTTGGGGCCAAATTGGGAATTTTTGGGCCTTAAGGGCCAAAATGTGAACTTTTTTTTATGTTTCTGCACTTACTGTTTTATTAGCATGCATGCTAGGATAGAATTAAGATATTACCCTTAGTAAGGAACCAAGGAATAACTCTTAGACTGCTTTACCTTTTAGGATCCACACATTAGATTGGACGTAGGCGAGACCTCTGTTGCTGAAATCCCGGTCGAGATACTCGACCACAACAACCCGGTCGGAGCCATTATCAGTCCCTCTCATCTGGACTTTTTAAGACATCTTGAGATGGCTCGGCACAATTACAAGGACTTACTGGGCGCGTTGGCCGAGAGATGGTGGGACACCACCAATACTTTCCATTTCCCTTGGGGTGAGATGACAATGACCCCCACTGATTTTTCGGTGATCTCTGGGATTCCTTTTGGCATTCGGCCGATCGAGCTGTATAATGACTGGAGGACTGAGTTCTCTCCTGATCGGATGGTTGAGCTGATAGGGATCGACCTGCCCCGGATTGTCGGGCCAAGCTCTACTACTCCCGTTTTGAGCGTTTCCCGACGTTGGTTAACCCTCCAGGCCCCCGACATTTATGCTAGATACAAGCAGGGAGAGCTGACGGCTACTCAGGTGGCCAGATTCACTTTGTTGCTGCTGTTCGCTTCGACCTTCTGGTCCAACAGGAAGGATAAGTTTAATCCTTCCATCTTGAAGAGTTTGGAAAATCTGGCCCATCTTGAGGAGTACGACTGGGCCAGTGCTATTCTGAGCCGCATGTATGATGACATGTGTGATCTGAGTCGGGGCCACTGTAAACTCAACGGGACCTACTACTTTTGGGAGGTAATGTAAAGAACATTCTCCCTTTCTGTGTTTTTCTGTTTATTTATTGATTTTCCCTCACTGATTCTTGCTTCTGTTTTGCAGACTTGGGCATTTGAGTACTTTCCTTACACTCGCCCGGAGCTGATTCATGCTGATCTTGGATTAGGGCTGGTACCTTTGGCTTGGAGGTGGTACTGAACAAACCTCCAAACTGTTCAATGCAAAAAGTCGTTAAGGGACCTGCGGACCTTCTTCGATACTTGCACCGTGGAGCAGGTAATTGTCTTGTAATTTTTTTTAAGTATGTGAAACTAAAAAGGATTTATTAACACATTTGCTTCTTTCATAGGTTGAGGCGGGGGCGATGAATGCCCGTCTTCAAAGTTGGATTGAGGCTGACCCCCCATTTCAAGCGATTAGAGGCCTTGTCTCGGCGGAGGGTTGTCTTGTCACATCCCGTCTTGAGACGCTATTATCTGGGCGAGAGAGTAGACTTTCAGATCAGAGGCTGCCGCTCCCTCCCTTATCCCCCTCCCGAGGACATGCGAGCGGGAAAGCAGATGACGCTTACCGACGCTCATATTGAGGGCTTCCCACATTCTGGGAGGAGATTATGATGAGTTCTGCAAGATGTTTCTGATGCAGCCTATCGGATCTCGGTTTGATGATTTTCAGGCACCTTCCCAGCCTCCTATCACACATTCTTCTCGGGCTTCAGGCCCCTCGACCATGACTCCAAGGAGGAGGCCCCAGACTGATCCTTCTTCTTCCACTTCGGTTGAGGGCCCGTCTCAGGCTGGGCCTAGTCGCCCTTCAAGTCCTTCCAGGGCTCCCCGGGCCATCTAAGAGGCTACCGGGCCGCTTCATCTAGGCTTGGCTAACCTACGTCTTCCATACAGCATTTCCTACCATACTCCTGATGGCACTCTAGCTTTTCGGGAGGTCTCCCTGGAGAATGTGGATCGCTTGGATCTTCCTCCCGAGGACATTAATGAGGTAATGACTGATAAATCTCTCACAAAAAAGGATTCGTAAGAGATTTGATATTGACTTGTGTTTTTTGTATGATTTCCAGGTTCCTAACAGCTTGGTCAGTCAGATGATGGAGCTGATGCTTGGGATGCAACAAGAACTTTCTTCGTCCTGGACTCTGAGGGCCTTTGATGATCAGAGGAGGAGGAGGCCCCGTCGCTGATGCCATGGTTGCTAGATTTTTCCTTTTTTTTTTTTTTGTCTGTATTCCTGTACTGAACTTTGACTGTACCTGCACTTGGTTAGTACTGAAAATTTTATATGTATGCATGATTATCCACTTTGATTTGTAAGAAAACGGGATTTTTTTTTTCAATTTCAATTTTCAATTCTTTTCAATTTCTGATCTTTTTTTCAAAAAATGAATCCCTTTTATAACCACAGCATGCACAATTGGTCTAAGAGTCTCTCCAAGGTAGAAAAGATCAATTTGGGGAGGTATGGTCTATCTCCTATTGCTTATTGTCTCTTCTTTCTTTTGGTTCATTCCTTTGTAATAGAAAGGATCCATTACTCAGGTTTGGTTAGAGGACCACCTCCAAGTGGTTGCTGCTCCTACTTTCTTGCCTTACAACCCCTCTTAGTATCGTATGCGGAGGATCCTGATCACTCATCCGTCTACTGATGCATGGACCTCATGGCTGATTGAGCTGGGTCCAAATGAGGTACTGTGGTACATTTCCTGGTATGACATCACCTGTTTTATCCAGGTTAGCTCTCGCCATACTCAGGTTTACCTTTTAGGCCTTACACACTGTACTTGGTACTGCGCTTCGCACGTTGTGAGGCAGATGGGGATAGACCAGACTGTCCCAATTGTAGATGGCACTTCAGCTGATTCAACCATCACTCCGGGTGTTACCCGAGCCGTCCTTAGGGCTTGGGTTAGAGACCATCACATGGTTAGGCCTTTACCTAATCCTGTCGATGTCCAGACTTCTCCTGAGTATCGGACCTAGTTCATTGCCATTGTCTGGCCGGTTGAAAGGCCAAGGAGGAACGCACTGCTGAGTGCACTTGAAGGTTGGGCTCAGGCTGACGCTGATAATGAGGTTGCGACTGATGAGGAGATTGTGTTGGCTCCCCGGACAGGCGAGGTTGGAGAGAGTTCAGCAGCTAGGGATGACTCGGAGGATGTTGCCCCACGGAAGCGACGGGACACCTAGACTCTTATAGGCTTTTGGACTTTTGTTGTTTTTTCCCTTATTTTGACTTTTTTGACTTTTTATTTGGGACTTTGACTTTGGATTTTGGATTTCGTACTTTGGCTTTGGATGTATATTTCGTTTTTTTTTTTTTTTTTTTTTGGACTTGGACTTAGACTTCATTATTTATTTATTTTTCTTGGACTCTTTTGCTTTCTGCTTGACTTCGGACTGTTTGACTTTATTGCTTTAATTGGGAATGTCATTCAACTTTTAAGCTTTCCAAGCATTTTCCAACTTTATTTATTCAAGCTCTAATTTTTGCCTAAGCTGCCCTTTCGGGTTTTCAACTTAGCGAGCTACCCATTTTTGCCTAAGCCGCCCTTTTCGGGTTTTCAACTTAGCGGGCCCCGACTTTTGCCTAAGCCGCCCTTTCGGGTTTTTGACTTAGCGGGTTTTTCTCTCTTTTTTTTCCCTTTCTTTTTCTTTTGTTTTTTTTGGCAAAGAAGAGTGAATTATGAAATGATTCTCTCATTAATGTTTAGACCGCACCCAAAGAGGGTTGCCTACATATCTCCGATACATAATTTCTTTTTTTTTGAAGAGAATCAAGTCTAATGTAGCTCTTTTTTACATTATGCAATGCTTATTATACAAAATATCTTTTTAACTAATCTAAATTACATGGATTCGTGAATTCCAAACCATCCAAATCAATCAAAATGACGGCTCCGCCAGACAATATTTTCTTCAACACATAGGGTCCAGCCCAATGAGGACGAAACTTCCCACGTGGGTCTATGATTGGCTGCCTAATTTCCTTCAGGGCCAAACAACCTTCTTCCAGTTTTCGGTCTTTGACCTTCTTATTAAAATGTCGTGCCATTCTTCTCTGGTAAACTTTGAGTTTGGTGGATCCCTCCGGGTAGGCTTCATTCTGAAGATAATTCTGTGTATCCCAATACCAGGGCTTGTCATCCCCCAAATTCATGATATGTGCTGGCTGTTTCTGCAACCGAGCTATCAAAGGTCTAATAATTTGATTCCCCTCTACATTGACCATGGAAGCTAAAGTAGCCAGAGCATTAGCAAACTGATTTTTGGCTCACGGCAAGTAGTGGAAGGATAAATCCTCAAATTCCTGAGCCAATTCGTCCAAGCGTTGTAGGTAAGGAACCAAACGCTCTTCTTTAATTTTCCATTTTCTCAAAGCTTGGGAGACTATTAAATTAGAATCCTCGAAAACCTTGAGGACCTTTATTTCCTTTTCCAGGGCTGCTTCTAACCTCTTTATGCAAGCTTCATATTCAGCTTCATTGTTGGTGCAGTCAAAATCTAATTTGACTGCGATTGGGACGTATTCGCCACAAGGAGTTTTGAATACGACTCCAACCCCATTTCCATGGTAGTTTGAAGCTCCATCGAAGTACATTTCCCAGACTTCACTTTCCAAGCTCAACAAGTCTTCATCAGGAAATTCTACCTCTGGCATTTGGTCTTCGACCGGTAATTCTGCTAATTGATCAGCCAAGGCTCCGCCTTTCACTGCCTTCCATTGTACAAAGTTTAAATCATAGGCTGCGAGCACTGACACCCACTTAGCCATCTTACTGTCAAGAACCGACCTCTCCATAAGGAATTTCAAGGGGTTCGATTCAGAAACAACGTATGTGGTGTAGGACGAGAGGTAGTGCTGCAGCTTTGTACAAGCCCAAACTAGAGCCAGACACAACTTCTCTATCTTATTGTATTTTAGCTCGTAGTCTAGCATCCTTTTGCTGAGGTAATACACGGCATTTTCTACCCTTGTATCTTCTGCTTGTTGAGCTAGCATTGCACCCATCGCTTCTTCTGTCACTGATAGGTACAATAGCAAAGGCTTTCCTAGCCTTGGTGGCTGTAAAACTGGCGGGGATAACAGATATTGCTTGACTTGGTCGAAAGCTTTCTGACAATCCTCATTCCATTTGATGGCTGCTCCTTTCCTGAGTAATTTGAAAATTGGACCACAAGTATTGGCCAATTGATTGATGAACCAGCTGATGTACTGTAGCCTTCCCAGGAAACCCTAAACTTCTTTTTCCGTCTTCGGTGCTGGCATTTCCAAAATGGCTTTGGCTTTTGAAGGGTCAATCTCTATGCCCTTCCGACTGACCATATGCCCCAGAAATACTCCGGATGTAGCTACAAATAGACATTTCACCGGGTTGAGCTTTAAATTGTACTTTCAAAGTCTAAGGAAGAACTTCTCAAGTGATGTTGTATGTTCTTTAGCTGTTTTTGATTTAACAACCATATCGTCCACATACACTTCTACTTCTTTGTGAATCATGTCATGGAAGATGGTCGTTGCCATTCTTTGATAGGTTGGCCCGGCATTTTTGAGCCCAAAAGGCATAACCCTGTAGTAGTAGGTTCCCCACTCCGTGATGAATGCCGTTTTCTCTTTGTCTGGCAAATGCATCATTATTTGATTGTATCCGACAGCAAGATCGGTCAAGGAGACCATCTCGTGTCCAGCCATTCGGTCCACCAACAAGTCAATATGCGGCAGGGGAAAGTCGTCCTTCGGACATGCTTTATTCAAATCCCGGTAATCTACACACATTCTAACTTTGCCATCTTTCTTCGACACCAGCACAATATTTGCTAACCACGTCGGGTAGGCAATGGGTTCTATGAACTTATTCTCCAGTTGCTTGGCTACTTCCTCCTTGATTTTCAAGGACCATTCTGTTTTCAGCCTTCTTAGCTTTTGTTTTACCGGTTTAGCCTCAGGGTATACTGGGATCTTGTGCACCGTTATTGCCGGGTCAATTCCCGTGATGTCACTTGCCTTTCACATGAAGCAATCAGCAAACTTTTTCAAGCATTCAATGACCTGTTCCCTGTTCACACAGTCAGATGCAATGTATGTATGTTCATTTTCTTCTTTGCCAATTATTATTTTTTCTTTTTCATTTTTTATTTCATTTATTTGATTTTCATTATTTTTGCTTGGGAATGCTTGGAAAGATAGACACGCGGGGTAGCCAATAATTTGCAAGCTCTTATTAATTAGGACGGAATTGTCCTCAAAAATTACATCAAATTTGAAGTCTGGATTTTCTAAATCCGACATAGACGACTCAGAACTGGAACTAGACTCTGACTCGGTTTCAGATTCGGGGTCAGACTCAGGCTCAGTACAGGACTTGATTACAGACTTTGACTCTAGGTTTGACTCGGGAGGGGGTTTATCAGCAGTGTGCTCCTCCTCGGCGTACAAGTTGGTGAGAGGCCCTTTGTATGGCTGGATCAGGCTCAGCAGGTCTTGGTTCCCATCATTTCCTGTAATGACCGCAACCTCGTCAAAGAGACTGGGCTGTATGAAGTCTTCCACTTCCAGTTCAGTTATTGTTTCAGGCTTGTTGCCCCAGACATCAGAAAATACTTCTAACCCTATGAATACTCAAATTTTGAGGCTCAAAAAAGCCTGTTTTCTCGGACTGCAAACAGTCCGGCCGGACCGGAGGCCATTCGGAAAGTTCACTGAAAGTATGCCAATATGGTACTTGAAACGTCCAGAAAATTACAAGGATCGCAAAACTGGTCCCGGAATATTTTTTGGAGGTATAGAACTCCCGAAAAAGCCTTCGGAACAAAAGACTAGCAAGTCCGCCGGCCACGGCGGTGGCGGTGGCGACGGCGACCGCCGTCCATGGCGGCGGCTGCCTCCGGCGACGGCGGAGGCGGCAACGACGGCGGCGGCAGAGGCTACCCTCCACGGCGGCGGCTGCTGCCGGCGACGGCGGCAGAGGCTGCCCTGGACGGCGGCAACGGCCGCAGAGGCTGCCCTGGACGGCGGCAACGGCCGCCCTCCAGCCCATTTTTCCCTATAAATACAGCCCCGATGCGACTTTTTTACTCACTCAGTCTGTGTTGACGGACGCTTTCTTCTCCCCTACGCTCCTTGCGGTTCTTTTACTACCTTTTCTGCATTTAGTGTAGGCTTTTATTCTGTGTTGTGATACTTGGTCACTTAAATCGAATTAATTTTAATTAATATTCCCCAAACAAGGAGCTTAATCCGGAGTTTTCAAGCTGAAGCTAAGAAGCGGTCGCAGATTGACTCAGGTAATAACGAAACCCTGCCTATTTAATTTCAGCATTTCATGCATATTCTCTTCTACTCCTAATTCTACAACCGCATTCACACCATCATCATCATTTTGGCAAATAAATTGCCTTAAGTGAATAAGTTTAGGCTAAGATGCCCAGTTAATCAATAATCGTGGTATTCATGCCAAACTCCGAACATACTGGCTAAAGTATCTGGTCAATTAATGACTACGGTATAATCGCCTTTATTTCGAACAGTCTGACTTAAGTCCAATTAATCAATAATTGTGGCTAAATGGCCTTAATTAGACAAGTTTTTTGGCAATAAATTGCCTATATTGCAATTCAATTGATCACTTTTGGCAAACAAATTGCCTATAAGTAGATTAATCATTTTTAGCGACAAATCGCTTAAGTCGAATTTTTGGCAAAATGCCTTGAATTAATCAATCTTTTGGCTAAAAGCCTTAAATCACTCATTTTGGCGACAATCGCCCAATCAACACTTTTGGCAAACAAATTGCCTAAATCAACTCATTTTGGCTAAAAGCCTTCAAATAATCAATTTTGGCGACAATCGCCTAAATCACATCAACTTTTGGCAATAAATTGCCTAAATCAATCTTTTTGTCTAAAAGCCTTAAATCAACACTTTTGGCAACGAACGCCTAATCAAATCAATCAATTCTTTGGCAAAATGCCTGAACAAAATGCACGAAGCATACACACACTCATGCATTAAGCATACCCATTCAAAGCCCTTTAAAAAAGGCCTATCGAACTACGTCGACTTTGATCTTCCATTCAAACGGAAGTACGTAGGCACGTTTGGGATTTAACCCCGAGCGGCAAGTCGAAATCACTTAAACATTTTCATTGGTCCGATTACATCATTTACCTTACAAAGCATTCATTCATGGGTTAGTTCATCAACATGACATGGTCTTGGGATCCACCTCAGGTTCGCAGATTGTGCCTTAAACTTTGGGATAATTAATCTAGTAATTAGGTTAATTAAAATTGGAGTCAACTTAGGGTTTTTTCCTAGTTTACCCTAAAATAATTAAATAAGGTGGCGACTCACACATTCACGTGCATTTCTGCCCTTAGTCATATTCATTATACGCCTATTTTTGGGGGAGGGGTTCACAAACCCAGGCAGCATCTTCTTAGCAGTCGGGCAGTAAAATGGTTCTTGGAAGTCACGATAAGGAATTGTTTCTCCCAGTTTGCAGAAATGACCATTCAAAGTCAAAAGGTAAGGCTGCATCTGTACACTCTTCTTCTTTCTTCTCCCGGTCCTTCCAGCCAGGTCTTCATCAGTGGGCTCATATCCTAGCCCAAAAGTCCCTTTATTCACTGGACATTCCCAAGCTTGCAGTGCGGGGTATGTCTTTCCGGACCTTGCCATAACCATTCCTCGTAGGTATGACATTCTCAGCATCAAAGGCACTATGCAGTTTATTTGCATCGTCCCGAAATCAAAGAGAATTTGAGAGTTTGCAGTCTTTTCTTCTATGCGCTGTACTGTGTCATATTGCAATCCTGAGAGGGGCAGGTTGGCATTCTCAGGGTTGACCTGAAAGAGAGGCTGGCCCTTTGTCTTCTCCAGTTAGCTCATAAGGTTTTGGATGTCAGAGATAGATGCCATTGATGCAGGTGGGGTTGTTGGAGTTGTAGGTGAAGCTGATGTAGCTGGTGAAGCTGGTGATGTTGGGGATGGTACCGTAGGTGTGACTGGCACTGATGTTGGCACTTGAACAGTGGGTAAGTATAAGGGTAATTGGATTAGGGTATAGTGGTTCGTGTATCAAGGTAGCTGATGTGAGGTAGATCGACTCTTTGTCCAACTGTGCATGACTAAAAAAAACAAAAGAATGTTTTGTGTTCTTTTTGTGTTTATTCAATGTTTATGATATGTCGTGAATGCGCACAACAACATGTCATAATCCGTTTTAATGAGATGCTTCAAGCATTGGGTACATACAGCCCTAAAGGATAGGTACTATAGGCTATGACACAAATAGAAAATAGGCTTATAAAGGGACCCTTGAACCTTGAGCATGGATATACCTAACCACATGTGAATCAAGGAGTTTCGCGTGGGTCCGACAGTACGCATACTCATGGGCCACCCCCAAAAGGATTAGGGATGGTTTGCGGTAATAGGGAGGACGCTTTGGCTATCCGTCGACATAATGAAGGAGACCTGCCGATCAGCGCTACTTGCTATCCAGACTTAGAAATTTGAACAGAAGAGAAGAAATTCATTTGAAATTCATTTTTTATGCAATGGAGAAAAGGATTCTCAATTCGTGCAAATAAATAAACAAATTTAAATGATTTAAAGTAAATTTCAATTAGGTCCAAATTCTCCTTATTAAGCATTCTTAAAAAAAGAATACTTAATCTTTGTTGGGGTACCCTACAAAACAAAGCATAGTAAAATAATACCCTGAAGAAGGGCCGGTTAGTTTACACAACAATCGTAGTCCACTTTATGCAATTTTAATTAATAGTCCCCAGCAGAGTCGCCAAACTGTGAACCCCTCCCCAAAAAATAGGCATATAATGAATATGACTAAGGGCAGAAATGCACGTGAATGTGTGAGTCGCCACCTTGTTTAATTATTTTAGGGTAAACGAGGAAAAAACCCTAAGTTGACTCAAATTTTAATTAACCTAATTACTAGATTAATTATCCCAATGTTTAAGACATAGTTTGCGAACCCGAGGTGGATCCCGAGACCATGTCATGTTGATGAACTAACCAATGAATGAATGCTTTGCAAGGTAAATGATGTAATTGGACCAATGAAATGTTTAAGTGATTTCGACTTGCCGCTCGGGGTTAAATCCCAAACGTGCCTACGTACTTCCGTTTGAATGGAAGATCAAAGTCGACGTAGTTCGATAGGCCTTTTTTAAAGGGCTTTGAATGGGTATGCTTAATGCATGAGTGTGTGTATGCTTCGTGCATTTTGTTCAGGCATTTTGCCAAAGAATTGATTGATTTGATTAGGCGTTTGTTGCCAAAAGTATTGATTTAAGGCTTTTAGCCAAAAAGATTGATTTAGGCAATTTGTTTGCCAAAAGTTGATGGGATTTAGGCAATTGGTTTGCCAAAAGTGATTATTTGAAGGCTTTTAGCCAAAATGGGTTGATTTAGGCAATTTGTTTGCCAAAAGTGTTGATTGGGCGATTGTCGCCAAAATTAATTGATTGGGCAATTTATTGCCAAAAATTGATATTTGGGCTTTTTGTTGTCAAAATGGTTGATTGGGCAATTTATTGCCAAAAATTGATGTTTGGGCTTTTTGTTGCCAAAAATTGATGTTTGGGCTTTTTGTTGCCAAAATGGTTGATTTAGGCAATTTGTTTGCCAAGAGTGTTGATTGGGCGATTGTCGCCAAAATGATTGATTTAAGGCTTTTAGCCAAAAGATTGATTAATTCAAGGCATTTTGCCAAAGCTTCGATTTAAGCGATTTGTCGCTAAAAATGGCTAATCTTATTTATAGGCAATTTGTTTGCCAAAAGTGATCTATTGAATTGCAATATAAGCAATTTATTGCCAAAAAAAAAACGTGGTTAATTAAGGCTATTTAGCCACAATTATTGATTAATTGGACTTAAGCCGGACTGTTCGAAATAAAGGCGATTATACCGTAGTCATTAATTGACCAGATACTTTAGCCAATATTGTCGGATTTAGGCTTTAACACCACGATTATTAATTAACCGGGCATTTAAGCTTAATCATATTTAATTGAGGTCGTTTATTTGCCAAATTGATGACGTGAATGCATTTATGCAGCAGTTTAATTCAGAATTGGAGTAGAAGAGAATATGCACAAAATACTGAAATTAAATGGCAGAGTTTCGTTATTACCTGAGTTAATCGGCGGCCGCTTCTTAGCTTCAGCTTGAATATTCCAGATTAAGCTCCTCGTTTGGGGAATATTTAATTAAAATTAATTTAATTAAGTGACCAGATATCACAACAGCAGAGTAATAAAAGCCTACACTAAATGCAGAAAAGCAGTAAAAGAACCGCAAGGAGCGTAGGGGAGAAGAGAGCGTCCGTCAACACAGACCGGGCTGTATTTATAGGAAAACCCGTGCTGGAGGGCGGTAGCTGCCGCCGTGGACGGCAGCTGCTGTCCACTCGCTAGTTTTTCGTTCCAAAGGCTTTTTCGGAAGTTTCGTACCTCCAAAAAATATTCCGAGACCAGTTCTGCGATCCTCGTAATTTTTCGGACGTTTAAAGTACATATTGGCATACTTTTGGTGAACTTTTTCGAATGGCCTCCTGTCCGCAGTCCGACCGGACTATTTGCAGTCCGGGAAAACAGGCTTTTTAAGCCTCAAAATTTGAGTATTCATAAACGCGGGTCAGACTCCTTTGGATCGGTTCGATTTAATTTTTGGTTCAAACACTTCTGGTTGATCGTGATTCTTTATCTTTTATCCTCATATCATCACCGGGTTAGGCGGGGGCATAAAATTACACGTCAACACTAGCTAGCGCCCTTGTATCATGGTTTAGCAAGAAATAAACATTAGTTGCTCTTTCTACTGCAAAAGCATAATATATTGCTATTAAAAGCTGTGTTGCACAAGTTCTATGGATCAAGCAATAATTGGTAGACTATGATCTGAAATTAGAAACAGTGCCAATTAAATGTGACAACATAAGCGCCACAATCTATTTAAGAATCCAGTCCAACATTCTAGAACCAAGCACATAGAACTCAGACATCAGTGTATCATCACATCTCGATCCAAATTTATGCGAAAACAGTGTATCATCACTGAACCTTTTACGGGCTAATTAAAGCGTCTATGATACTCTAAAATAATCTAGTATTAGACTTATTCAATTTAATATAAGCCTAACATTAACAATAATATAACATTAACTGTAAAAAAAAAAAAAAAAAAATCTAACAACAAAGTGATATTTAATATAAGCTTGTTATTTAGTTATGCAAAAGTTTTGAGATTATTGCAATTATTGAAATGTTAGTGTTTTTAGTGATGAATATTATACTTAAAATTTTCTTTTTTACTGATTTATGCAATTCTAAGGTTGTCATAACTAAAAGTATTTTTTTAAATTGAAATGTTAGTGTTCTTAGTGATGAATATTAGGCCTAAACTTAAGTTTGTTGTCGAGTTTGACTTATCTTGTTGTTTGTGGTTTCAGAAATTAGGTTTTAATGACAAAAATTTTGGATTTTGTGACTAATATTAAGCAAATCTAAGTAGTATGCAAATTTTTAAGAGTAATGTACTTATCTTGAAATGTTAGTATTCTCAATAATGAATATTAGCTTAAATTTGAGTTTCTTACTGTGTTATGCAAAGTTTTGAGAGTAGTGCAGTTATCTTGAAAAATGTTACTAATATTAGTGACGACTATTAGGCCTAAACCTGTGTTTTTGCTGAGTTTGACTTATCTTACTGTCTGTGGTTCCAGAAATGAGGTTTTAGTGGCAAAAAAATTTGGATTTTGTGACTAATATTAAGCAAATCTATGTAGTACGAAAATTTTTTAAGAGTAATGCACTTATCTTGAAATGTTAGCATTCTTAGTGATGAATATTAGGCTTAAATTTGTGCTTATTGCTGAGTTATGCAAATTTTTTAGAATAATGCAGTTATCTTCAAATGTTGGTGTTCTTAGTGATGAATATTAGGCTTAAATTTGTGTTTATTGCTAAGTTATGCAAATTTTTTAGAGTAATGCAGTTGTATTGAAATCTTAGGTTTCTTAGTGATGAATATTAGGCTTAAACTTGCAGTTGTTGCCAAGTTTTTGGCTTATCTTATTGTCTGCGGTTCCAGAAATGAGATTTTAATGATAAAATTTGGATTTCATGAGTAATATTAAGCAAATCTAGGCAGTATACAAATTTTTAAGAGTAATGCACTTATCTTGAAATGTTAGTATTGTAAGGGTGAATATTAGGCTTAAATTTGTATTTATTACTAAGTTATGAAAATTTTTGAGAGCAATACAATTATCTTGAAATGTTAGTGTTCTTAGTGATGAATATTAGGCTTAAACTTGTGTTTGTTGCTGAGTTTGGCTTATGTTGCTGTCTGTGGTTCTAGAAATCAGGTTTTAATGACAAAAAATTTGGATTTTATAAGTAATATTAAGCAAATCTAGGTAGTATGCAAATTTTTTAGAGTAATACGCTTATCTTAAAGTGTTAATGTTGTTAGTGATGAATATTAGGCTTAAATTTGTGTTTATTGTTGAGTTATGTAAATTTTTAAGAGTAATGCAGTTATCTTAATTAAAAGGTCAATATTCTTAGTGATGAGTTAGGCTTAAATTTGTGTTTGTTGTTCAGTTATGCAAATTTTTAAGAGTAATGCAGTTCTTGAAATGTTAGTGTTCTTAGTGATGATAGGCTTAAATTTGTGTTTGTTGCTGTATTATGCAAAGTTTTGAGAGTAATGCAGTTATCTTGAAAAATGTTACTAGTATTAGCGATGAATATAAGCTTAAACTTGTGTTTATTATTGATTTTGGCTTATCTTGCTCTCTGTGGTTTCAGAAATGAGGTTTCAGTGACAAAAAATTTTGGGTTTTATGACTAATATTTAGCAAATCTAGGTAGTATGCAAATTTTTGAGAGTAATGTACTTATCTTGAAATGTTATTGTTTTTAGTGATGTAAGCTTGAATTTGTGTTTATTGTTGAGTTATGCCAATTTTTGAGAGTAATATAGTTCTTGAAATGTTAGTATTTTTAGTGGTGAATATTATACTTAAATTTGTGCTTGGAAATTGCTATAATCTGAAAATTGCTTTATTTTATTTGCAAATGGCACATTAGTTTAAGTTCCACTTCTGAGGTTGTCATAACTAACTGCAGTTTTTTTTTTTTTTTTCATTTATGCAAGACTGTTGACAAAGTCTTCTAAAAAGCAAACATCGATGACTAGGACACAAACATCAAGTTGGTCTGTAGCAATGCGTATTATGATGCAAAGCTTTACCATTATCCACCATATGTTTCAGGTTGCATCATAGGTTTCTCTAGTCTGATCAAGGGCGATCATTGAAGAAGAAAGATGGTCTTAGTTTTAGAGTGCTGCTCCACAAGAGCTTATTGTGAGGGTGGGTTAAGGTAGAATACCTGACTAGCTGGTGTTTGTGGTGGCTATCATGTGAAGGTTGGGTCTAGCTATAGACCTTGTTTTATATTCTTGATAGTATTGAACAATGTTGTAGGTAGATTAGTTGCCAGTTTCGAGATTACAGCCCAAACTTCTTCTTTTTTTCTTTTTTTTTGTTCATTTTTGCAATCTTATCTTCACTGGCTGCATAACTCTTAAGTTGGTGATTGCATTAGTTTTTATTAGTTTCATGTATGTTCATGTAACCAAAAGTTTGGGCATGATCTTGACTGCTCTCAAGTAGGGCTTACTAAATGTATTATGTTTGAACAGTCACCGGACAATGTAGGAAATTAAATGATGAATGATTATGCTAGTAGCTTTGTTGTAGAATTGAATGTTTTTTGCTTCTAAGTATATACAATATGAATGATTATTAATATTGGGCCAACAACAGGAGTGCAAATTAATATTATAAAGTGATTTTTTCAGTTAATATTGGGTCAAATTAATTGGCATCTACAAAACAGTCTAATTAAAAAACAAATTGCTTTCTTAAAGCCAAAGTGTGCCCAATATAATGACATTAATAATGCTTCAATGTTGATAATTAGAGTAGTATTGAAATGACTGCATTAGAATCAAAAGCAAGTACAGAGAAACAATAAAAGGAGGAGGAACAAAACTCCACTCTCCTAGACTTGTCTCATAATGAGTAGTTCTAGCAAGTGAGCAACCTCATTAGCCATTCTTTTGAAAAACTAAACTCCATAAGTTAATTCTGAAACTAAAGCTATACAATCATCTACAACAAAATCAATGCAGAAAAACCTGAAACCTGAATACATATTTCATAAGATCATGCTCATATAAAACAAATGCTTATTACATATTATCGAATGTCAACTACCATGAAAACATAATATCACTACAATTGTAATAATAATAACAGAAAAAAGTTTAGTTAAGAATAATGACAACACACCTATTTTAGATAATATTGTAATAATAACCAAAATGAAAAAATTATAAAAACTTATGATGCTAATCAAAACTGCCAACAGTTTTATTAGTTCTCATCGCCTGTGGCTTGATTACTGCCACAGCTGTGCCATTAGTATTGTTGGGATGCTTCATATTCTTGCTGTTGGGAATAATTATAATTTGCAGAGGTCAGGGACCATGTGATTTGAAAATCGATGAAAGGGACAAATACATTACATTTAAAGTCAAAGAGAAATAAAATATGCAATGCTACATGTAAAAAAGGAATATGAAAAAAGGAATATTAATATAAATTTTGACTAATGGAGCACACACAGACAAATAATTGCCTTACCTCCCTAATGATCCGCATGTAGTTTGACATTATACTCTATTACATTACACCAAACAAACATCACCACAGCCACAATGACCTACAACTCCTAAACATTCAATTCTGAGTTATAAACTTAGCCACTTGTTAATGTTAATTCTTAAATGTGTATATTACTATACCTAATATATCTTCTTCTGTGACATAAGTCTCCTTATCAAAAGGCCCCATAATTTCTACTCTAAGAATATTAGTAATATCTCTCGTTTGCTACTGTAGAACAAATTCTCAATCTAAATCATAAACCTGCAACCGATGAGGCTTCCCATATCTGATGGGCAAAATCTGTAATTCAAAGTGAAAGATATAATGAGTTTAATATAAAGTAAATACATTGAAAAACTAGACAACATATCCCAGCAGTTCCAAAAATTCCATATGAGTTTAATAAACTAACCTCTCCACGTCCAAAACAACCTCCCTTATGCTTATCAGAAGCACTTGCACAACGTATGTCAAGCCTTTCCCACACGCACACCCTTGGATAGATGTCCCACTTAATTGGCATATTTGAATCTAAATGGTCTAGCTAAAAAATCTAATGGCAAAGAAATTTATGAAATTTAGTATAAAAGATAACACATAAACCAGTAAGTAGAATACATGATCGCACCTGGAGAAACAAAACACAAACTCCAAGACCATTTGCTTTCCTATACTTCCTAATAGCTTCCTTGAATTGTTGCATGCTTTTAACCAACCATTATAGAACAAAGTCAGCCTAGTTCATTGTAAGTGCTACTTCTATATCACCTACAACCTCCATCAAATGATGGCTGAGCCTAGAGCACTGTGTTAGACAAAGCAAAATGCCTAGTGTATATAGCATAAAGTGCCTTTGAAATTCTTCCTTTTCCTTGCTCATTCTTATCTTCCTCACCACCACTGCCTCCACAACTGATTTACAACCCTTATATTCATCAAGGAAGTTATTAATTTATTTATCTCGCGCTTTCCTCCTTCAAAAACAAGCATGAAATTCCCAGTACCCCACCTACATGGGTTGGTGATATCCTTATCGACGCTTCAATTGGAAACTCCAGGCTTACCTTTTCATTGTTCACTTTCTCACACAACCAATAACCAATTTTGTGGTTTTAAAATTATTTCTGGAAGTTTCAGCAATTCACCAAACCCCAGCTTCTTAACCCAATCCCTCTGGAGATCAGTCATTTCATTACTAATGCCCTAAACGCTAAAGGCCAACATCGCACGTTTGGACTCTATATCATACAATTAAATTTACAAATATTAACATTTAGTGCCTCTAATGAACTAACCAACTACAATATTATGAATCTAACTCTTACCTCTTTCGATTTAAGCATGTTTGTGACTCATGCCTTATTCCATCTTCAACATTATATTCAATCAGAATGTTAACGCAATTACTACCAATGTTGCCATCTTCATGTGGCACTCTAAAGGGTTTGTAGCTCTACAACCCATGAAGCAGTTTATTAGATTAACTCCTTTTAAATGTACTTTTTGAGCTTCATAAAATTGATACTTATTGATTTCATAAAATGCCAACTAGGAGGGTAGAGTATATGGATATTGCATATCAGTCTTGAAATGAAAGCTAACATATTGCTTAAAATCCAATACCCCTTGAAAACTAAACAACATAATTTGGATTAGAAATGCCAATTAACATGATTCATCTTAGCACCATGTATAGGCAATTTTCTTCTCAATGAAAATCATTAAATAAATCACACTTGGAACTCCTATGTCAACTGCCATCACTGATGTCACATATTCACATAATTTAATTCCATCTTGTTGAGGAAAAATGAGTACTAAGGAAGGAATGTCACATTTTCAAGTTCAGCATCATCAATCACAAACAAGATGCATTGTCATTTTCCTATCTGCTAACTTTCTACCCCAATGGAAACTGTAATTTTCCATGATATCAATTTTTTGTCATCTGCTAGGATTCCTTACTTTTCCCTTACCCCACTGGACCAGCATCGTAATCATTTTGTTTGCCTCCTAATCACCAAGGTTTTAGTCTAATTTGACTACTTGCATATTTAGTTACTAAAAAATTTTTGGTTTCATTTGTTGGCTTTAACTGATAGAATTTAGATTAGAAATGCCAATTAACATGATTCATCTTAAGCCTCAGATGGACTAGGCAATTAATCACTATAATTTAAGATTCAGTTCAATAATGATGTTCTGAATGTTCACACAGTAATTTCAATAATATTACATGAAAATGTTTGTAATCAATTGTTGGCTTTGCTGTTATAGGATGGATGAGTCTAGTTTCCTGAACGGTTTGAATATGAATGAATATGAATCAGAAGCGAATATCGGAGCATCAAGTGAGCATTTATCAAACAATGATGGAAGTAACATATTACTTAAAATCATTTGTTGGCTTTAACTAACAATGACATGCATGTAATATTTATGAGCAAATGTCAAGATTATTTATACTTCCACTGATATTAGATCAATTTTAATTTCACAGAACTCTTAACAAACCCTAATATTATTTAATTATGTAGATTTCATACTCCAATACCAATTCAACAATGACTACAAATTAGTTTAAATTTTTATTAATTCAGAATTCATTTACTGGTTAATTGTCCTCACACGGTGGGGCATGCTGGATCAGTTGCTTCCTCACGTGGCTTGAATCAATTCTTCCTACTGAATTATTTTACAACTAATTGATCTTCCCCTTTTCAAATTTGTCAATTATATCGATGCCCTCAATTACTTGTTGATACTACGTGTAATACCCCTTCCCGGTCCACCCGTAAACCCGAATGAACCGAGTCGAGATGCTACAAACTGGTTGACTGTATGATCTGACATGCTGAAAACATACTGTATATTGAATATAATAACATGCTGGTACTGTTTCCAAAAATAATGTAATTTATATTTACAAAACATGATACAAGTTTACAAAATGAAATGGGCCCAACTGTGTGCCCTGTACATGCCATAAAAAGAAAAACAAAATGAGTTTCTACCCTGAAGACCGAGTCTTCTACAGATGAACTGCAGCAGTTGTACGCGGACTCTCTATGGACCAGTCTCAAAACCTGCGAGTTAAACAGGTAACTCGCTGAGCAAATAATGCTCAGTGGATATCTCAACAAATAAAGAAACAATTAAACACATACATATATAGAAAGAACCATGGAAACATATATGGCACATATAAGCTCACACATTATGATACTTTCATGATATCTTGATTATCTTTTGTACTGTTTACAATCCTGTATAATTCATGAAATGTTATGTCAAGATATCTGGATGGCTCCATAAGGTTATAGTGAAACCGAAGTGATAAGATAAACTATATGAAACTGGGTAAAACTGTATGCTATAGGCCCCTAACCGGATTCGCCTATGCCAATATTGTCCGTTTTGGTGCCCCTAACCGGATTCGCACCGCACGGTTTAATCATATCCACTCAACGGCCTGTAGCCGGAGTTCCAAACTGTATGGGGCGCAGATCTGCTATTCTATGTCGCGACATAGCCTTATCTACATGGTTTCCACCTAACCTCAATGGAGCTTAAGATTAGCATGTCAACAATGTAACACAATAGCACATAAATGGTTTCACAACGTCATCGTTCATCATATTGATTTGATTTCACATCATATGAATGCTTGTATGTTGTTTTAATCCATGTTCTTATGTTGTATTTTTGTTGTAAAATGATTGAATGCATGCATGTTGAGCAAAGGAATGTGATTACATAGCAAATGAAAGGCAAAAGAGGGTCACAGCACAAGTCGCGACCGCGTATGTGAAAGTCGCGAGCGCGACTTGTGCATCCTGAGAGTCAGTGTGTTTCTGGCTGAAGTCGCGACCGCGCAGCACAAGTCGCGAGCGCGCTTGTGTGATTCGCGAGCGCGAGATGCGCACACTGAGAGTCAGAGAGCTTCTGGCCAAAGTCGTGACCGCGCATGTGAAAGTCGCGAGCGCGAGTTGTGCCATTTGAGAGTCAGAGAATTTTTGGCCAAAGTCGCGACCGCGCATGTGATCCTCGCGAGCGCGAGTTGTGCAATTGAGAGTCAGAGAGCTACCTGACTCAAGTCGCGAGCGCGCAATAGGAAATCGCGAGCGCGACTTGCTTTCCAGTATGCGCGAGCGCGCGACGTGATTCCAGATTGTGCAGTCTGTGTTCTTTTGGCCATAACTCTCAATATGCAACTTCAAATTGAATGATTCAAAAGCCCATGTAAAGCTAACACAGAAAGGAACAAATAACTCTTCTATGACAATTCCTAATTCCATCATTATATGGGTTCAAAATCAAGATGAAGTTGCTGGTAACATTTCCAGCAAACTCTGTTTCCGCTTCATATATTCATCCCCTGTTTTCACATCATTTCCAGTACTTCCACCCAACAACAAGCAACATATCATCTCATGAGCAACACTCCACACAATTTTTCATGCAAAGAACATGGGAAATAACAAGAGATATCAAACTTGTCTTGCCACAAAGCTAGGGCTCTGTTTTAGCTTCTCTTTTCTGCAACTTTGGAACTTTCTTCTCCTATACATAAGAATTCTCATAACTCATCTCCAATATAACTCAATTAAAGAGTGGATAACATATAACTTCAAGGAATTCTACTTACTTGGAGTGGACTTACTGCGTAACTTGCATGAAAAGTGCAAGGAAATGGAAGGGAAACGTAAGAAGAAAATGAAAAACGTGAAAATAGGAAAGTGAAAATGATAGGAACGGGTAGACTCTAAAAGAAGTGATTTGGCTGTGTAAACTCTCTAATTGGTACTTCAAGTATACAAAGGCACAACTTAATACCCACACTGTATGTTTGGCTGCAAACAAGGCCTAAACTTTTTCATGCAAATAAGTCCACTTATCATCCATTCTACCCCAACCAGGTTTGGTTCAACCCGACTCAACTCAAGAGGATGTTACAGTTCTCCCCTTCTAAATAAAAACTTCGTCCCGAAGTTTACCTGTTGTAAACAAATGCGGATATTGTTGTCGCATGGTTTCTTCTGATTCCCAAGTTGCTTCTTCTGTCTTATGATTCCTCCAAAGAACTTTCACTAATGCTATTTTCTTGTTCCGCAATTCTTTAGTTTCTCTGGCTAGGATCTGAACTGGTTCTTCTTCATAAGTGAGAACCGGCTGAATTTCAATCTCGTCTGCTGATAACACATGTGAGGGGTCTGATCTGTATCTCCTTAACATTGATACATGAAATACATTATGGATTCGATCTAAGGTTGGAGGTAATGCTAGGCGATAGGCTAATGGTCCTACGCGTTCAACAATCTCGTATGGACCAATGAACCTAGGACTTAGCTTACCCTTTTGTCCAAACCTTAGGATCTTCTTCCATGGTGAAACCTTCAAAAATACTTTATCCCCAACTGAATACTCAATGTCTTTTCTCTTTAAATCCGCATAGGATTTCTGTCGATCACTTGCTTCCTTCAGCCGTCTTCTGATGATTTCTACTTTCTCTTCTGTGTCTCTCACCAAATCTGGACCCAAAATCTTCTTCTCACTAAGTTCTGTCCAACATACAGGTGTTCTGCATCTTCTACCATACAATGCTTCATAGGGTGCCATCTTGATGCTCGCTTGATAGCTGTTGTTGTAGGCAAACTCCATGAGAGATACATATTTGTCCCAACTGCCTTCAAATTCAATAACACATGATCTCAACATGTCTTCCAGGATTTGAATCACTCTCTCTGATTGCCCATCTGTCTGCGGATGAAATGCAGTGCTGAAATGCAGTTTCGTTCCTAATGCTTCTTGAAGTTTACCCCAGAACTTCGATGTAAACCTTGGATCACGATCAGAGATAATGGATGATGGAACTCCATGTAGTCGAACTATCTCACTAACATAAATTTCTGCTAACTTGTCCAGAGAATAGTCCGTCTTAACTGGTAGGAAATGAGCAGACTTGGTTAATCTGTCCACAATTACCCATATTGCATCATGCTTCCGCTGTGTTTGAGGTAAGCCAGTAACAAAATCCATCGTGATCTAATCCCATTTCCATGTTGGCACTATTATGGGATGAAGTAACCCGGATGGCAGTTGATGTTCTGCTTTTACTTGTTGACATGTTAAACATCTTGTTACAACATCTCCGATGTCTCTCTTCATGCCTGGCCACCAGTAGCCTTTCTTCAAATCTTGATACATCTTGGTGCTACCTGGATGCATTGTATATGGACTGTTATGAGCTTCATGCAGAATCTTTTGTCTGACCTCCCCTGTCTATGGTACAACAATTCTATCTGCATAAAACAAAACTCCACTATTATCCAATCTGAATTTCCCACCATGATCTTCCTGTACTTGTTTAACCCATAGGGCTATTTGTGCATCTTTCTTTTGTGCTTCTGCAACTTCCTGAATCCAAGATGGCTGGACTTGCATCTGTGCTAGAATAACTCCCTGTTGTTGCAACTCCATGCTGATTCTCATTAAGCTCAAAGCATACAAGGATTTCCGGCTAAGGGCATCCGCTACCACATTAGCCTTGCCCGGATGATAATTAATGACATAATCATAATTAGCCAGAATCTGCATCCACTTCCGTTGTCTTGAATTCAAGTCCTTCTGTGTTGGTAAGTACTTTAAACTCTGATGATCTGCGTAAATGTAACACTTTTCACCATACAGATAATGCCGCCATACTTTAAATGCTAGAACAATGGCTGCTAGTTCTAAATCATGGGTTGGATAATTCAATTCATGTGGTTTCAATTGTCTGGATACATAGGCGACCACTTTCTTATCTTGCATGAGTACACATCCCAACCCAGTATGAGAGGCATCACTGTAAATCTCAAAGTCTTTACCTGACACTGGCTGAGTTAACACTGGTGCTTCAGTCAACGTTCTCTTCAAAGTGTCAAAACTCTGCTGACATCTATTATCCCAATGGAATACAACCTCTTTCTTCAATAATCTTGTTAAAGGTGATGCAATGATGGAGAATCCTTTTACAAACCTTCTGTAATAACCGGCTAAACCCAGAAAACTTCGAACTTCTGTGACATTCCTGGGTGGTCTCCAATCAACAATAGCTTCAATCTTCTTAGGATCCACTCTGATACCCTCTGATGACACCACATGTCCTAAGAAAGAAACTTCTTCTAGCCAAAACTCACATTTACTGAGCTTAGCATATAGCTGTTTATCTCTCAATGTCTGAAGTACAAGCCGCAATTGCTTATCATGTTCTGCCCTGTCTCTGGAGTAGACCAAAATGTCATCTATAAACACCACCACAAACTGATCCAGGTATGAATGAAATACGCGGTTCATGAGATCCATGAAAACCACCGGTGCATTTGTGAGACCGAATGGCATTACTAAAAATTCAAAGTGACCATATCGGGTCCTGAATGCAGTCTTGGAGATATCTTCTTCCTTTATCCGCAACTGGTGGTATCCTGATCTGAGGTCAATCTTAGAAAATATACCTGCACCTTTTAACTGATCAAACAAATCGTCGATGCGAGGCAATGGATACTTATTCTTAATTGTCAGTTTATTCAGCTGTCTGTAATCAATGCATAGTCTGAATGATCCATCTTTCTTCTTAACGAATAAGACCGGTGCTCCCCAAGGTGATACACTGGGTCTGATAAAGCCTTTATCCAATAACTCCTGCAGCTGAATCTTTAACTCTTTTAACTCTGCTGGTGCCATTCTGTAAGGTGCAATTGATACCGGTGCTGATCCAGGAAAGACATCTATGGTAAACTCCACTTCCCTCCTTGGTGGTAACCCTGGTAACTCATCTGGAAATACATCTGGATAATCACATACTGTTGGTATATCTTCCACTTTCAACTTTTCTATCTCTATTTGTAACGCACATACCAAGTATGCTTCACAACCCTTCTGAATTAATCTCTTTGCTGCCATGGCTGATATCACATTACTCAAAAACTCTCGCCGCTTCCCGACTACTGTAATCTCTTCCCCTGCTGGTGTAGATAACGTCACCCTTTTCTTTGCACAATCAACTAGAGCATTATGTCTAGATAGCCAATCCATACCCAAAATAACATCAAATTCTCTAAATGGCAACTCCATAAGATCTCCTGGAAATTCCTTTCCATGAATAACAATTGGACAGTCTTTGATCACTGTATGAGTTGTTACTACATCTCCTAATGGATTGGTAACCAACATACCCTGACTCACATGTGCAACTGCTAACCCTTTAACCCAAGGTGTAGGCACACTAATGTATGAATGAGATGAGCCAGGATCAATTAAAGCATAAACTCCATGATCACATAAAGAAAACTCACCAACTATGACATCTGGAGCTTCCTCCTCTTCTCTGGCTCGCATAGCATAAACCCTGGCTGGACCCCTAGTCTCAAGCCTGTCCACAGTCTCTGACTGCTGTCTCTGCACTCCAGAGGGCTCACCTCTACCTCTACCTGCTATGAACTGGGTAGGAACTCTTGCCTTCTTCGGACAGTCTTTCTTCTGATGGTCTGATGCTCCGCATATCCAACATTTACCGGTCACCAACCAACAATCTCCACCATGTCGTCTACCACAATGCTCACAAGGTGGATACGGATAACCGGCTGACTCTGCACCTCTACCGGTGCCTCTACCAGTTCCTCTGCCTGAACCTCGAATACCACCGGCAGAACTAGCCACAACTGATGCTGCTGGTGCATGAACACCCCTAGCTATACCTTGGCTAAAAGAAGGTCTAGAACCAGCTGAACTACTAGCACCTCTGAATCTCTTGCTTTCCGGCTGATGTGTACTGGCTGCACTCTGAGTCTAATCTCTTCTTTGCTGAGACCGCTGGCGTCTAGTACGCTGATTAGCCTGAATTCGCTCTATCTCCTGAGCTGCCTCTACCAAGGCTGAGAATTCTCTGAATCTGGAAGCTACCACTCCCATCTGAATCTCATCATTCAGGCCTTCTTGAAATTTCTTACACCTCTCGGCCTCTGTAGACACTATCTGCTTACCATACCTGCTGAGTCTAGTAAATTCTCTTTCATATTCGGCTACGGACATTCTGTTCTGTCGCAGGTATAAGAATTCCTTTCTTCTCGCATCTAGGTAAGCCTCTGTAATGAATTTCTTCTTGAATTCATCCAAGAAGAATTGCCAAGTACGCTGATCTGCTGTTACTCTCTGTTGCACAGTGGTCCACCATGTATATGCCTCCTCTATCAGCAATGAAGTGGCACAAACCAACTTGTCCTCTGCTGTACACTGCAATTGTTCTAGGACTCTCGATGTCCCATCTAACCAATACTCAGCAAGCTCTGGGCTATCATCTTTACTAGCTTTAAATTCCTTTGCACCATATTTTCTAAGCTTCTCCAGTGGGGGCTTTCTCTCTCTTTCTACTATTACGGGTGCTTGAGGCATCACTCCTGCAATTTGTCTAAAAGTGTCTGCAAGTTGCTTTAACAGCACCTCTTGACCTGGTGCCACACCTTCCACTGGTCTAGCTTGACTTGGTGCTACTGGAGCCTCAGCCTCCACTGCTCTGGAGGCGTGTGACTCACTTTCTCCTTCTTGAGACATCCTCCTAAAATAATAACAACTATTTAGTTCATCAGGGTAGTCATGGCATGTACATATACTGACTTATGCATTCAAGCCCGGGGAAATTAAACCTAGGGCTCTGATACCAAAATTTGTAATACCCCTTCCCGGTCCACCCATAAATCCGAATGAACCGAGTCGAGATGCTACAAACTGGTTGACTGTATGATCTGACATGCTGAAAACATACTGTATATTGAATATAATAACATGCTGGTACTGTTTCCAAAAATAATGTAATTTATATTTACAAAACATGATACAAGTTTACAAAATGAAATGGGCCCAACTGTGTGCCCTGTACATGCCATAAAAAGAAAAACAAAATGAGTTTCTACCCTGAAGACCGAGTCTTCTACAGATGAACTGCAGCAGTTGTACGCGGACTCTCTATGGACCAGTCTCAAAACCTGCGAGTTAAACAGGTAACTCGCTGAGCAAATAATGCTCAGTGGATATCTCAACAAATAAAGAAACAATTAAACACATACATATATAGAAAGAACCATGGAAACATATATGGCACATATAAGCTCACACATTATGATACTTTCATGATATCTTGATTATCTTTTGTACTGTTTACAATCCTGTATAATTCATGAAATGTTATGTCAAGATATCTGGATGGCTCCATAAGGTTATAGTGAAACCGAAGTGATAAGATAAACTGTATGAAACTGGGTAAAACTGTATGCTATAGGCCCCTAACCGGATTCGCCTATGCCAATATTGTCCGTTTTGGTGCCCCTAACCGGATTCGCACCGCACGGTTTAATCATATCCACTCAACGGCCTGTAGCCGGAGTTCCAAACTGTATGGGGCGCAGATCTGCTATTCTATGTCGCGACATAGCCTTATCTACATGGTTTTTACCTAACCTCAATGGAGCTTAAGATTAGCATGTCAACAATGTAACACAATAGCACATAAATGGTTTCACAACGTCATCGTTCATCATATTGATTTGATTTCACATCATATGAAGGCTTGTATGTTGTTTTAATCCATGTTCTTATGTTGTATTTTTGTTGTAAAATGATTGAATGCATGCATGTTGAGCAAAGGAATGTGATTACATAGCAAATGAAAGGCAAAAGAGGGTCACAGCACAAGTCGCGACCGCGTATGTGAAAGTCGCGAGCGCGACTTGTGCATCCTGAGAGTCAGTGTGTTTCTGGCTGAAGTCGCGACCGTGCAGCACAAGTCGCGAGCGCGAGATGAAGTCGCGAGCGCGCTTGTGTGATTCGCGAGCGCGAGATGCGCACACTGAGAGTCAGAGAGCTTCTGGCCAAAGTCGCGACCGCGCATGTGAAAGTCGCGAGCGCGAGTTGTGCCATTTGAGAGTCAGAGAGTTTTTGGCCAAAGTCGAGACCGCGCATGTGATCCTCGCGAGCGCGAGTTGTGCAATTGAGAGTCAGAGAGCTACCTGACTCAAGTCGCGAGCGCGCAATAGGAAATCGCAAGCGCGACTTGCTTTCCAGTATGCGCGAGCGCGCGACGTGATTCCAGATTGTGCAGTCTGTGTTCTTTTGGCCATAACTCTCAATATGCAACTTCAAATTGAATGATTCAAAAGCCCATGTAAAGCTAACACAGAAAGGAACAAATAACTCTTCTATGACAATTCCTAATTCCATCATTATATGGGTTCAAAATCAAGATGAAGTTGCTGGTAACATTTCCAGCAAACTCTGTTTCCGCTTCATATATTCATCCCCTGTTTTCACATCATTTCCAGTACTTCCACCCAACAACAAGCAACATATCATCTCATGAGCAACACTCCACACAATTTTTCATGCAAAGAACATGGGAAATAACAGGAGATATCAAACCTGTCTTGCCACAAAGCTGGGGCTCTGTTTTAGCTTCTCTTTTCTGCAACTTTAGAACTTTCTTCTCCTATACACAAGAATTCTCATAACTCATCTCCAATATAACTCAATTAAAGAGTGGATAACATATAACTTCAAGGAATTCTACTTACTTGGAGTGGACTTACTGCGTAACTTGCATGAAAAGTGCAAGGAAATGGAAGGGAAACGTAAGAAGAAAATGAAAAACGTGAAAATAGGAAAGTGAAAATGATAGGAACGGGTAGACTCTAAAAGAAGTGATTTGGCTGTGTAAACTCTCTAATTGGTACTTCAAGTATACAAAGGCACAACTTAATACCCACACTGTATGTTTGGCTGCAAACAAGGCCTAAACTTTCTCATGCAAATAAGTCCACTTATCATCCATTCTACCCCAACCAGGTTTGGTTCAACCCGACTCAACTCAAGAGGATGTTACACTACGATTACAATTAATCGCTCTTCCCCTCTATTTGTTAACACCTGCCTATAATTTTGACCAGAAATAATCCCTAGCAATTGCTGCCCAAGATGAGCTTAAGACGATAAAGAGAGGATGATAGAATTAACTTGCCTTTTTCCAGAAATCCTTACAGCATTTTACTCATTTACTCTTTTTTGTTGCATACCGTGTAACACCCACCGGCCAATTCCGGAGAATCAGACGGCGGATGCCACAATCTGTGTCGGAGCACTGTCTTATGTCACTTATTAAAGTTAGATCACAAATTAGAAGTGGTTAGATTTTCATAAGGAGGCAAGTGACATACCGTATACCTACTGTAATCCTTCCAATTAAAGATAATAAATTCTACCGTGGGCCCATTGTATTGAGATAATAATAAAAAACTAGCTGAATGCATGCGCGAGCCGAACTATCTATCAGTGCTCTTTAACATTATCTTAAACTTGGGTCCAACAAACTATTTGAACCATAACTTTTGCAGTTTTCTTTTCCCCTGAGGTAACTTTGTGACATCGATATTCAAATTATGAGCTTTGAGATTAATTGCACACTAAGAGAATTTAAGGTTAAGGTTAACAATATTTAAATACTAAATATAGACCCCAAAACTCATTTATCCATTTTCCATCTATACCTACCTTACCTTAGTCCCATCTCACCACCTTACCTTCTAGAGCACCGGCATCACCTCTACCACCAACATCTGTGATTTGATTTTGTATGAATGTTGCATCAAATTTGCGCCTCTCTTTCTCTCTCTAAAAACATTTTATAAATATTCCATCTCTACCTATGATTACAAGCCTTAACCTCTTAGCTCATTTACTCTTTTGTATTGAAAGTCTGAAATCATTATGCAAACTCATCATCAGCGTTTCTAATTCAATCTGCTCAACTTAGTCTCATTCATCACCCATTTTTGATTTCGAGTCACAAAAGGCATGGCACTTCCTCGCTCCACTATTGACCTAAATCGAAACACCCTAGAAATAATACCCAATGATGATGATTCTTTATGAAGAAAAGTATAGATTGAGGTCAATGTTGAGCCCTTTAGAAGGAGAGTCGTAATGAAGTTTGACATTGTCCTCCTACTACTGCCATTTTTGCATTGATTTTTCGTCTTTTGCCATAGATATGGCATTTACTTCTTCTAACCTTTCGGTAGGAGCTGATTATTCTTTACCCATTATACCTATCATGAGTAATACTAAGACTTTATATAATGATGCCATCGTGTTGCATGTTGCTTCTAAGACTAAAGATCTTTCTTCTCGCCTGTTATATGTAGTTCTATCCCACTATAGTTGTTGATATAGATTAATAACATTCTCATCCTGAGTCTTAATTCCCTTCCCCCTCTAGTCCTTTATTGCCATAAGGGAATACTAAGGGACGCAATGATGTTGAAGAACTTTGTTAAGCCACGAAGATCTCAGCGACTGCCCATACCAAATCCAAAGTATTTTGATTAAGTGTAATTGGGCTGGGGGACTTACAGTAATCAAGAATGGGCCAGACAATGAGTGAAAAATCTTGCTGCAGAATAGGTCAGAGAAGTTATTTCCATTAAGCATGTTCTTTTGATTGTGAATAAGTGGGCTAGTTAGTGGCCACTTTCTTAAAAACTTGATCTGAGAATTAGAAGTAGCGGTTATCTTTTCTTGTATTTAAATACTTTTCAAAGCAATAAGAAGGCAGGCATTATTCAGACTAAAACTCTGTGTTACTCTCACCCTAAGCAAAATTCTACTCCTAACCAATTTATTAGCTCTGAATGGGACCTATCATTGGAATCAGAGCATGTCCACCAACAAGGAGCGAATAGAAAACCTAAAAACTGGGCTTGGAGGGCTCCAAGATAACTTAAGCCGAATGAAGCTTAGCCTTACTGACAAGCTACATCGACTGGAAGACACCATCCACAAACTATCTGAAGCACTACCCTCAAACGACGAAGGCTCAAACAACAACGGGCGTTTTCGCATTAATCAATAGGAACCCTAAGAGCAGAATGGAGGAGGATGCCCAATGTTCTCATCCAAATTAGCTAGATTAGACTTCCCCAAATTTTCAAGCGACGATCCAACTGAATGGTTCACGCGAGTAGATCAGTTCTTTGAATTCCAAAACACTGCCGAAACCTAGAAGGTATCGTTGGCCTCTTTCCATCTTGAAGGCGAAGCGAATCAGTGGTGGCAATGGTTGCGAAGAGCCTATAAGGAAGAAGACAAGGTTGTAACATGGGCAGTTTTCCAAAAGGAGTTGTGGGCCAGATTTGGTCCTATTGAATTTGAGGACTTTGATGAAGCTTTATCTCGAGTGAAACAAGTGGGCTCCTTCCATGACTATCAGAAAGAGTTCAAAAGTCTGGGAAATCGAGTACAAGGGTGGACACAAAAGGCTCTCATGGGAACATTTATGGGAGGCCTCAAAATAGAAATCGCTGATGGCATTCGGATTTTCAAACCGAAAACCTTGAAAGAAGTTATTAGCTTGGCGTGATAAGAGATGAGCAACTGGCACGCCAGCGAAAAGTCACACGACCCTTCAATCGGTTACCTTTGGACTCTCCTTTCTTGACAACACCCAAACCAGCATCATCTATGAAGCGGCTCACGTGGGAGGAGATGCAGAAAAGAAGGGCACAAGGACTGTACTTCAATTGCGATGAGAAATTTTCCCCGGGACACAAATGTCGCAGTCCGCAACTTCTCATATTAGAAGGTCACAATGACACTGTCGACGAGGAGGAACCCAAAGATCTAATAGAATTCCAACCAGAAATATCACTACATGCACTAACTGGGTGGTCATCGTACCGAACCATGCGAGTCATGGCGAAAATTGGGCACCACGCAGTAGTTGTTCTAATTGATAGCGGATCCACTCACAATTTTATTAGTGAAAAGGTCGTCGATTTATTACAATTGCAAGTAGTTCCTACTGAACCTTTCAATGTTAAGGTGGCCAATGGAGACCCATTACGATGCCAAGGCAGATTTGAAGATGTCCGGGTGTTGCTCCAAGGTATTCCTTTTTTTCTCATTCTTTATGCTCTACCTTTGATTGGACTGGATTTGGTGTTGGACGTCCATTGGTTGGAACAATTAGGGACATTGGTCTATAATTGGAAACAATTGACCATGGAGTTTCAGTGGAATAATCAAAACCATAGCTTACAAGGAATTGATTCACAATCAATTCAACCAGTGACAATGAAGGCGATATCCAAGGACAAGCGGCAAAGGGGCTCATTATTTGCCATATGTCTTCAACCCACTGCTGAGCCTACAGCACAGGATGTTCCAAACGACATGAGACAGCTATTAACAAATTTTGAAGATTTATTCCAAGAACCAAAAAAACTACCTCGCATCAGAGAAATTGATCACCACATTAACTTGAAGGAAGGAACCGAGCCCGTTAAAATGCGACCATACATGTATGCCTATTTTCAAAAAGCTGAAATTGAAAAACAAGTTTATGACATGTTAAAATTGGGGCTTATAAAACCTAGTACCAATCCCTTTTCATCTCCTGTTTTGTTGGTAAAAAAAAAAAAAAGATTGTTCCTGGCGTTTTTGTACTGATAATAGAGCGCTTAATGCTGTAACTATCAAAGATAGATTCCCAATACCTACAGTTGATGATATGCTTGATGAGCTTCATGGCGCCACTTATTTCACCAAACTAGATTTGCGAGCAGGATACCATCAGGTACGGGTACATTCCTCAGACATTTATAAAACTGTATTTCGTACCCATAATGCCCATTACGAATATTTAGTCATGCCCTTTGGTCTCTGTAATACCCCATCTACTTTCCAAGCTATTATGAACTCCATATTTCGTCCTTATCTTTGCAAATTAGTGTTAGTTTTCTTTGATGACATATTGATCTATAGCCCCAATTTAACCATGCATCTTGAACATGTTCAAAAGGCTTTTGAAATAATAAGGCAACATCAGTTTTTTATTAAACTCAGTAAATGTGCATTTGGGCAGTAAGAATTAGAATATTTGGGCCATTTGATCACACCACAAGGAGTTAAGGTGGACCAAGGGAAAATTAAAACTATGTTGAATTGGCCTAAGGCTACTAATGTCTTTGACTTATGTGGATTTTTAGGCCTAACAGGTTACTATCGGAAATTTGTCCGCAACTATGGCATCATTGCCCGTCCTCTCACCAAACTGTTAAAAAAAGGACAATTTGGCTGGACAGAAGAAGCAGAACAAGCCTTTCAAGATCTCAAGCAAGCAATGACCACCACTCCCACACTTGCCATGCCAAATTTCAGTGAACCCTTCATCATTGAATCAGATGCATCAGGTAATGGCATAGGAGCGGTTTTATCTCAACTGGGTCGACAATCGCTTTCATGAGTAGAGCCTAGGCACCAACAAACGTTCCTGGTCTACATATGCTAGAGAAATGCTAGCTATTATTCAAGCTGTCCAAACATGGAGGCCCTACTTACTGGGGAGGAAGTTTTACATTCACACTGATCAATGTAGTCTCAAATACTTGATGGATCAGTGCATCACAACACCTAAGCAACAAAAATGGGTGGCTAAACTACTTGGCTATGACTATGAGATCAGATACAAGCCAGGTCGTGAGAACACTGCTGCTGACGCATTATCAAGAGTGTCGGGCAGCCCTACTCTTGATGCTTTATTTGTGTCTCAAACTCCATTATGGGATACAATTAAAGCTGAAGCTCGTGCCATCCTTACATGACAAAACTCAGCAACTTAGCAGTTGCGCAACCAGGAACTCCTTATACTCTGCATCATGGATTGGTTACTATAAGAATAGGGTAGTGGTGCCTCCAAACTCTAGCATTATCTAACAACTCTTGCAGCAATTTCATGATTCTCTAATTGGGGGGCATTCTGGCATACTTAGAACATACAAGAGACTAGCACAACAATTTTATTGGCCCTCCATGCACCGAACAGTGAAGGATTATGTTGCCTCTTGTGACGTCTGCCAACGAATGAAATCTGAAACTTTATCTCCTGCTGGACTTCTACAACCACTGCCAATTCCATGTCAAGTTTGGGACGATATCACAATGGATTTCATTGAGGGCCTTCCTCCTTCAAATGGAAAAAAATACAATTTTTGTTGTTGTTGACAGACTAAGCAAATCAGCTCACTTCCTCGCTCTCTTTCATCCGTATACAGTAAAGGTAGTTGCCGATAACTTTATTGACGGAGTTGTCAAACTATGTGGGCTGCCACGGTCCATCATAAGTGATCGAGACCCAGTATTCATCAATCATTTTTGGCAATAGTTCTTTAAGCTGTCTGGAAAGCAATTAAAGTTGAGTTCCTCATATCATCCACAAATAGACGGCCAATTGGAAGTGGTAAATCGATGCATTGAACAATATCTTCGGTGTTTTACTTCTCATCAGCCTAGGGCTGGCATTCTTTCCTTCCATGGCTGAATTTTGGTATAATACAGCCTACCATGCATCCACCGGAATGACTCCCTTTCAAGCTCTATATGGGCGACCACCACCATCTGTTCCCCATTATCATGAAGGCTTATGTTCTGTACAAGAAGTAGATCGAAGCTTGGCTTCTCTAGATGAGATACTGCAGCAACTCAAATAGAATTTGCAATCAGCAACTAATCGGATGAAGCAACAAGCAGATTCTAAGCACCGGGACATTGAGTATCAAGTAGGGGACATGTATTTCTGAAACTGCATCCTCACCGTCAGCAGTCCGTATTCAAACGTGCTTCTCAAAAACTGGCTAGCCGATTTTATGGGCCATATCAGATTGAAGAAAAAATTGGACAGGTAGCCTACAAGCTGAAACTTCCAGAAGGATCTCACATTCACCCGGTCTTCCACGTTTCACTACTAAAGAAGAAAATAGGCGACACCATTGCACCTAGTCCGGAGCTGCCACCAATTGCTGATGATGGTAACCTTGTCATGGAACCCGAGGTTATTTTAGATACAAGATGGGTCAAAAAAAGGGTCCAAATTCATTGAAGAAAGCTTAATCAAGTGGAAGAGACTTCCTGCCGAAGATGCTACTTGGGAAGATTCAAAGGAAGTGCAAGACAAATTCTTGAACCTTGAGGACAAGGTTCCTATGAAAGAGCGGGGTAATGTTAAGCCACGAAGATCTCAGCGGGTATCCATACCAAATCCAAAGTATTTTGATTAAGTGCAATTGGGCTCGGGGACTTATAGTAATCAAGAATGGGCCTGACAATGAGTGAAAAAGCTTGCTGCAGAATAGGTTAGAGAAGCTATTTCCATTAAGCATGTTCTTTTGATTGTGAATAAGTGGGTTAGTTAGTGGCCACTTTCTTAGAAACTTGATATGAGAATTAGGAGTGCGGTTATCTTTTCTTGTATTTAAATACTTTTTAAAGCAATAAGAAGGCAGGCATTATTTAGACTAAAACTCTGTGGTTATTCTCACCCTAAGCAGAATTCTGTTCCTAACCAATTTATTAGCTCTGACTGGGACCTATCAAACTTGAGCTTCGACCTGATTCTTTGAAGGTTCAGCAAGCTGTGAACAAGTTTGTTAACAATAAGTGTTCCTTTTGAAAACACTAAGCTAGCAAATGCCCTTGCTGTAGGAAATCTCTATGATCCGAAATCTTTTCATGCTTAGGATTTCAAAAAAAAAAAAAAAATTTGCTTTTATGCTGAAGAATTGTCTGAATACCTTTATAACTACTAGCTCTCTTAGCGTCACAGCCGTGATACGCTTTCTAAGTGGCTGAGCTAGAAAACCGCAACAAATAGCAGAATGTAGGGCTTAACCAATTTGCATCTTCCTTCCAAGTTCAGAATTATCGAATAAAGACTTTGCAGGAGAAGTTAAACAAGGCAGAGCAAGAGCCTATTGAGTTGAGAGAGAGGCTTCTAAAAGCTAAGGTTGGGCTTGCTGAGTTGAGCACAAAATTGATCAATTTGAGGAAAAGAGAAGCAGAGCTGGAAGAGCTGCTTGGGAGGCAAACCTGTACTACCATGGAGTTAGAACACCTTAGAGATAAAATGCCCAAGTTGGAAGATGAGTGCTCAATACTTGCTCAAGAAGGTCCAATAGGTTGAGGTTGGATAAAGAAGAGAAGCCTAATTCTTACGTAAAGAAGTAGATGTCTTGCAATCCTAATTTGTTGGTCTGATAAAGCCTGGGATGAGGCTACCCGAAAAGAACTAGACCTCTAGGGGGTCGCTGCAAAACATGAGATTGAAAAACTGAAAGTTGATCAGGCTGAAGCTCAACGGGATATAGCCAGCCTGTTTGACATTTGTCAAGAAAATATGTTGAAAATTTTAAAATCTCAGTTTTCGAGTTTGAGTGCAAAATGGATTGATGAAGCTTTTGATGCATTGACAGTAGCTGGTTAGGCAAGAGTTGAGGTGGAGTAGAAGAGACTCGCTAAAGAAGCAAATCTCAGAGCTAGAGGCAGAGCTGATGGTAGCAACATGTTTGGTTCATAAATTTTGGCTGACAGGATTGAGCTAGATAGCTGAGCGGAGGAGTTAGATCCAATAAGTATGGGTAGAGCTAGCAGCAGACTAGAGGAAGGAGAGTTGATTGAAGAGACAACTTACTACAGATCAAGTAAAAAGTAGTTGACGCACCCTAAATATTTTGATAGTTGTCAATATGTTCTTTTTTCTTATAATAATTATTTATTTTTATATACATTATTTAAAATATCGCCTTTCTTTGCTGCTCTATCATGTGACATGACAACTCCATATCTTTAATAAGCTTTTGGCTAACTGGCTGTTTGATTTCTTGGTGAAAGAGAATAACACATGATGCCTAATTATCGATGCTTGGGATTAATGTTGTTGAAATGTGTATCAATATATTTTTTTCAAGAATCTTTTTCTTATAAATAACTTCTGATTGTGTTAGAGTTTACGCAAAGGATTTATTCATCCGATGGCTTTTTTATTAGCTAACGTTATTTTTTATAGAGTTGAGTAAGATAAATTTAAACTAAATTTGAGAGATAATATAGAATTTGAACTAAATTTTAGAGATTAAGGTAGTATTTATAAAAAATTAGCTTATATAATATTTAGTTTTTAAAATAGCTAACAGCTAAATAGTACACCTACAGCTAACAGTTAAATGCTGCTAAAACAATTAACAACTACGAAAATAGCTAATTTTATCGAACCGACTCAAAAGTTTCTTCCTTCTTTCTTTCTTTCTTTTTCTTTTTCTTTTTCTTTTTCTTACCACGATGGTTATCCTTATAAGTTATCTTAATTTTTTGTGCTTTCTGTCTCTTTTGAGAACTTTTTCTTGGAGACCCAGAATATCGATCAAGTTTAACCTTATTTTTGGTTGTTGACATGACTCGTATGGTTAAAGTTTTAGCTTAGTTGAATTCTTTCAGCGAACTAATATGACTTTCATGGCTATGTTTGATGTTTTGTCTTTATGAAACTGAGAGTTATATCTTTCATGAGCGTTACTTTTGCTCCCAAGTCAAGGTGGACTATAGGTTGTTGAGTCTAGTGAGGATAACTACTAAGGCTCATTTTTTCCCCTTTTAGCATAAGCATTTTGAATAAAAAATAGAATAGCTTTTATAACTTGAAGAGAACTTGAGTTACTAGAGAAAATTCTCACCTTCAACCATAGAAATGGTGAAACCCAAATTTAAGAAGTCTTTTATCTCTTCTTTATTTTAAGAGTAGTTGTAATTGATTTAGTTACTTAATTAGTTTATTTTTTAATCTTATTCTAACTTAATTTCATTAAAATTAATCATTAGTGCAGATAATTAAAATCATAATAACTGAATCTCTGAAATAAATTTTTATAAGAATGATATTTTAATTACTACACTTGTAACGAACCGATATGGTTTGATTTTTTACCACAAACCGATCGACATTAATTTTAACAAGAAAAGTTAAATTTTTCTTTATGAATTAAATGAATCACGTGCTTAAAGATACAAAATCTTTCTTAGTTCAAATCATAGAATCCATAACTGTTTCCTTTTAAAAAACTCATACCTTTTTCTTAAAAAAAAGTCATAATAGATAAAAGGTCCAAAAATTCTTATTATATAACTAATAATTAATTATTTATTTATTTAATAAATAATAAAAATCTAATTTAATTAGCACACAAATATTTTATATTTTTTTCTGATTTATGAATGATTTAAACATTATAATAACTTATATTTTGATATTTCTATTATTATGTTCAATATATAATATTTTTTTTTGGATAACAGATAATATAAAAATTAGTAGTCATCGATTAGATGATGAATGGCTTGAAAAATAATTATACATTTATCATTACATTATTACTTTTTCATTATAAAATTATTTATGAATATAATTTGTTAATTTTTTCATAAATAATTATAAAAAGTAAAAAAGTAAAAAAAAAAAATTGTTTAAACCGAATTAATCTGGTCGAATCATGATCTACTAATGACACTATTTTAATATTTGGTCTGATTTTAAAAATACTAATTCTTATACGATAAGTTTAGATGGAAAATATGTTCCGTCTCTTTGTCTATTAAAAGAGCATGTTTCAAAAATTGAAGGTCCGCAAGTTCAATAAAATAAATTTTAGTAGAAAGACTCGATACAAAATTTTATAAAATTCAAGTATTCAAAATCCATTTATCCTTTATTCATGCTTTTGGATCCTGCGTTTAAAGAGGGTGGTTGGAGAGGTCATCAATCGTGAACTCAACCTGACAAGTAAATGAAAATTTGCTCTAAACTTATTATTTAATTCTAACTCTCCTTTGGGCATGCGAAGTGACATAAAAGGGTTATTACTAATGCAAAGGAGTTTTCGGACTCCCCATGTGGAAGAAATACACTTTAGATACAAATGCAGAAAAATTAAAGGAAAAGTTTTTAACTATAAATAAAAAATGGAATAAGGCTTTATTTTCCCATAAATTTGAAAGTGACCTACAATTTATCTAAAAATTAAGTTTTTATATGATTTATTCCCTGAATTTGCACCAAAAAGCAAAAAGCCTATTTTTAGTCAAGTAAATAAGGACGTATTAAACCATTCAAATTTTTTTATATTTTTATTTTATGTGTAATGGATTTTCCTGGACTACTAAATGATTTTCTTTTAGTCATTTTTTTAAAAAATCAATCCAAAATAAAAATTTTGATTTAAACCAAAATATAATTAAAACATAATTAAATAAAAAATAATAAAGATTTTTCAAACCAAATATTCAATATAATCGCATTTTTTATAATCATATAAATTTTTCAAATTAAATATTTTTTTTAATTACATTGTAATCTTTTTATAATTATTTTGTTTTTAAAATATTTTTTTCTTTTCCAAGTTTAAACTTTTTGAATAATTTTTATTAACTAAAAATATTAAAAATTATTTTTCTTTAAAAAATGGACCTTTTATTCTTTTAATGCGAATTCAGGAGACAAATCATATAAAAACTTGATTTCTGGCCAAATTGTACAAATTAATTTTTAGTTTTTTCTTCCTTCAATCTCTCAAATCACATGTCCATCCTCTTTCTTCTTCTTTTTATCGAACAATTGGTTTTTTTTTTCAACTGAATCACAAATGCAAAAGCAACTGAACTAAACAACCTTGTATGAAATTATAGTCAGGATTCAAACAAAGTTATAAAATTACAAGATATGTATTTTCACTGCTAAATAAATAATTCACTCTTAAACTTTGTAATTTTAACTTTATGACACTCTAAATTTTACGAATGATTTATCATGCACTTGAATTTATAAATTTTGGTAATATTATACGTCTTTCATCATTGAGGCTATGTTTAGTATGATGTAATCAACTATATATGAGAATTGCATTACATAGTTAATTACATTATTTGGTTAGACTTTTTTTTTTTAAAACTTTGTAATGTAATTGAGATTACATATGTAATTTTCATTACTTAAATTGATGTTATATTCATTACATCAAAAAATTTATATAAAACCCATTACATTTCTCAAAGGTCACAATTATTCTCAACCACCACCACTCCACCACCATCATAGCAATCACCACCACAATTGCTGCTACTAGGCATGGCCGGTTCAATGAATCGTCGGTTTCAGTTCATTGAACCGTCGGTTCGAGATGTTTAAAATTTTGAACCGTAACCTACCTTTGAACCTCCAGTTCCGGTCCGGTTCCGGTTCCGGCACGATTCAGCACAGTTCCGACGAACCGACGGTTCAAATTACGGTTCTGATTCGGTTTTGGCATTACCCAAATTTTTAAAAAAATAATAAAATTTTGATTCCGAATTCATGAATAAATAATAATTTTAAAATGTTTAAATTTTATTAACTAAATAAATTATTATAAAATTTTAAAACAAAAACTTCTATTAATTTAGAACTATTATTACATTAAATTTACAAATTTTGCTAACTCACTAATATAGAAAATTATAATTTTTTATTTTGGGCTTGAATTAAATTAAAATTGAAAATTTTTAATTTAATTGCCTATGTATCCTCTTGAAAATTAGAGAAAATCAAAGCCCACATAGTTCTTTTTTTTTATTATTACATTGGAAAATAACCTCTCAATTATTACAATTAATTTTAGTCATCGGTGTCACTAGTCCCCGTTAATGAGTCGGAATCATCATCGTCGCTTGAATTTTGCTGGTCTTGAGTTCTCAATGCCGCTCTAGTCCAATTGTCAACACATTCTTGCATTTCTACATTATTTGGCAATAATCTTGACCATGTTGGGTTTAAAATTTGTCCACCCGCACTAAAAGCTTGTTCCACTGCAACAGTAGAAATTGGACAAGCAAAAATATCTTTTGCAATTGAAGCTAAGATTGGAAAGCGATTTGCATGCTTTTTCCACCAACCCAAAATATCAAATTTTGTTGGGTCTTCATCCGCATCATCACCATACAAACCATTTTAGCCATTTCAATTTTATTAGTTTCATCACTATATTTAAATAGAGAAGTGTTAGGATCACCATACCTTGATGACGATAATTGAGTTTGAGTTATATCCATTCCTACCTCACTTGGATGATGTGATTTTAAATGCCTATTGAGAGTGTCATATCCTCCTCCAAGCTTGAATGCATATTCTTTTTTGCAATAATTACATCGAACCGCATTGATTTCTCCATTATCTTGAACAATTTTTGCAAAGTGCTTCTTGAAAATATCTGATTTTGGTAGTTTATCTATTGAAATATTAGGAGATATTGCTTCTTGTGGTGAAAAATCAATCAATGGATCATTTAAATCAATTTCTTCCACGCTTTGAGCAACTCGCTTTCCCTTGGAGCTTTGTGAATTGTGTGCCATAATTTTAAATGGAATTATGGAAAAAAAATGAATAAATGGAATATGAAATTAATGGAATTTAGAATTGGATGTATGAAAATAAAGCAATATTAAGAAGAGGAGAGATAAAATATAATTGGTTGTGAAAAAAAAATAATCAACTCATCATATTTATACATATTTTTCATTTATGTAGTTTCCCAAATTGTCCCTTATAACAAAAAAAAAAAAAAAACAATTATATTTTTCGATAATTTAGTAAATTATAATAAATAAATAAATAATTGATTAAATTATAATAAAACAATTATAGCCGTTTGAACTTTGAACTTGTGTAAATTATATAGTTCATTTGTAAAAAGAAAAAAATAGGTATTTGTAAAAAAAAAAGTTCAAACGGCTAATTAAGTGAAATGATGATGCTTTTTTTTACTACTAAACCTTTTTTTTCTACCAATTAAGTGAAATGATGATGTTTTTTTTTCACTACTTTTTATAAATTAAGTATTATTGCAACAAATAATTTTGTTTGTGAATCCGGTTCGAACTGGACCGAAACCGCCGGTTCTGGGCCGATTCAGGTTCATTTTTTAACATTCACATGAACCTTAACCGGCCCTTAAACCGCCGATTCCAGTTCAAAATTTTGAACTGCCGGTTTCGGTTCGTCTACAGTACGGTTCGGTTTCGATTAGAACCGAATCGGTGGCCATGCTTAGCTGCTACCGCCACCACCACCGCCGCAATCACCACCATTCCAGCACCATAACCACCACACCACCACTGCAATCACCACCACAATCACCATAACCACCATTCCACTATCACCACCACAACCATCACCATCGCCATTGCCAATCACCACCACCACCACCCCACCACTCTACCACACCGCAATTACGACCACCATTGCAATCACTATCACTACCACCATTACCACCGTAATCACTACTACCACCATCACCACAACCACCGCTGCTACCACCACCACTACTACTACAACAACCACCACCACCACCGCCACCTCAACCATCACTCCATAACCACCATCATAATTGAATGGAAAATCACTAAAAATATCAAAATACCATAATTTTATATTGTAATTTAATTTATTCAATGAAAATATATAAAATTGTGTAAAAAAAAAAATTAATTTTCAATGACTTTAAGTTTTATTTTTATACATTATATTTTCTTTGGTTTATTTTTTTAAATTTTCTAGTCTACATAGTCCTTAATAGCTCGATGTAATGAATAATTTTTTACTCAAATATTTATTATTATTAATAATGTGGTTGTCGTGAAGTGGTGGTGGTAGAGTGGTAGTTGTGGTGGTAGTAATGGTGGAGAAATAATTTTTTAGGGTTTTGGCATTTATTTGTAAAATATTGATTTGATATATAGTTAATATAACTTTTACGACAATATTTTCATAAATTTTAACTTTTTAATGAGTGTTTAATTGATCTAATTGTGCAAGCTAAAGTATTCAATAAAATAATTTTAAAAATTGAAGTATCTAATAAATGTGATTTTATAAATTGAAATGTTTAATTATTTAAAATTAAAATTGAGAGTGATACAAGATAAAAGTAAGAAAGTTGAGGAGGTAAATTTATGTATTATGCTTTGTTTTCGCTGTATCATGAGATATTGTATCACTTGGACAGTTGAAATATTTGACTGAGATTGACATTTTGTAATGTGTTCGTTCCACAACCGCTCATATATTGGTTGGATCGAAAATGACATTTATTTAATGCCAAATCGGTTACAGATTTTGATTTGAATTTGGGTTCGTTAGGACTTAATTTTTCAAAATCAATAATTGGAATTATTTTTATTTTCCAAAAAGTAAGATACTATTATTATTAGATAATAAAATCTTAAATAATTGATTTGCATAAATACTACTCCAAGTAGGTTTAATGGTTAAACTTATCCAACTTTATACTATATATTTTTTTTTTATCCATTATATCCTACTTTGGAAATGAAATATTAATTCTATCTGAAGTTAACATTTTTAAAAAATACTAAACTAAAGGAAAAAGAAAAGAAATGGATTAATTTTTTTAATTAAAAAACAACATCTTAGTTTGGTCGGTAAGCCACCTTAATTCAAGTATATGTTCAATTTCTGGAAATGCTTATTTGGAGAGTAAAATATAAAAAAACTATTAATTATTTATGCAACAAATACAAAAGAAATATAAATTTATATAGTTAATTGTATTATATTCAATTTAAAAGCTAATTTGGCACACCATTACATAACCTAGTGATGAGTATATATACGACCTGTCAATAGATTCAACTTCGGATTCTCTTCCCCAATACTCAAAAAAAAAAAAAAAAAAAAAAGCTAATCTGACAATGATTATTATAGCATTATTTTTTAAAAGAAAAATTGATTTTCACAGTAAAGTTCAATGGCTTAATGCATTTTTTCACCTGAACTTTGTATTGTATTGCAATTTCACTCTATTTTTGTTTATGTCAATTGCATTATGAACTATGATCTTTTATTATAATAACACCCTAGATTACAATTAAAACTTGAACTAAAAAAATACATTAATATGAAACCTACACTTGACTTTAGGTTAACTTAATTCAAGTTTACTCATTTGCACAAATTTATTAAATTTAATTATTATCTTAAATAGATATACTTTTTTTTTCATTTTATAATCATAAACTATAATTGATATAATTATATCTTATATTCTATTTTGACAAAAAAAAAATGTTACAGTTCCTAATAGTTTACCAGTCAAATATAGTAGATTTGTTTTTACATTTTATAATTATTTCAAAATTTATATTAAAATAAAACCATAATAATAATAATAATATTCTGATTTAAAAAAAGCGTTTAAGTATCAAATTATTAATTTTTAAATATTACTTATTATCAATTAAAGAAACAAAGTCTGTGATTGTGTTAACTAGCTTTTATTAATTCTCTTTTAATAAAAAAAATTAAAAATAATAATAGAGATTGTTCTTACTATTAATCTAATCTCGTTCGCTTATATAAATGTATTAAGTTAACCCAAACTCAAAAATAAAAGTGAATCTATTTTTTATTTATAATTTAAGTTTTAATTATAATTTAGAGTGTTATTGTAATAAAATGTCAAAATTCACGGTGAAATTGATATAAAAATTAAATTGAAGTAAAATTGTAATAAAATATTAAAATCCAGAGTAAAATTGATATAAACATCCATAAGGGTAAAATTGCAATAAAAGTGAAGTTTACGGCGGAGAATATATTAAGTCAAAGTTCAATTGGTAAAAAAAAACACATAAATTTACAAAAAAAAAAAAAAAAAAGTACCAAAAAATGGAAACAAAAGTGAAGCCTATAATAAATGCGTTATAAAATGCGCGGTGTGGAACACCTCAAACTGATATTGTTACAGAAGAACAACTCAAAATTCAAATTCAAAAGCAGAGAAAATGGAATCATTAGGTTTGGTGAAATTTCTGTTTCCAGCTCCTTCCAATTTGATGGTTTCAGCTATGTCAGCGGTGAGCTTAGTGTCATTAGCGAACGCTGGTTTCTCAGAGTTGAAAGGAAAGCATCTTAATTATTCCAAGTTTTGGAACGCCAACAACAATAATAATAATAATAATAGGAAAGTGTCGAGTAGAAATGGAATGCTCTTCCTTTACACGCCTGCTTTTCTCGCCGGTGTTGCTTCCTTTGGGCTTTTTCCAGATGAAGGTCTCAGATTTTTCTTCATCAAATCTGCTCTTACCATTCATTTCTTCAAAAGATTATTTGAGGTACACACTCTCTTAATGAAATTAGAAAAATTCTGTTCAAGTTTATGAAAAAAAATGCATATTGAAGCCTGAATTTTGTTGAGTTTTGCAACTTTTATTTGTCATATTGAGCATTGAATTTTTCTTTTGTTAAAGTTAAATTTAACTAAATTATATAGTGATTTTCTCTTACTTTTGCTGTTAGTTACTTGGATTTGCAGGATCAATTTAGGATATAAAGAAACTTAAAATGTAAAAATAAATTTTTCATGTTTGGAATAAATTCAAAAATTGAAAATTCATTTGTTTTTATTCCTAAAATATCCGCAGTATAATAAATTTAAAAGGTTAGGAGTATGAATAGGAGGATGAATAGTTTTGTAATAAAACTTTAAGTTGTTTAAGTTTGTGGAATTCATTAGGAAATTCCTTTCTTTTTTTTTTTTTTTTGTAAAATTTAGTTTAGTTATATTCAAATCCATAGAATTGAATTCTTAATTTTTTCATACCAAACACAAAAATATGGATTTATTCTTTTATTCCAAACAAGGAGTTAATCTTTCTCGAAACAAAAGTTTGTAAAGTTTAGCAAGCAAAATTCAACAAATTTAAGAGTTTAAATATGCATTTTTTTGAAATTTACTTAAAATGTTTGGAAGATAAAGGTATTAAAATTATTTACAATAATATTTTTGAAAGATTTGTTACATTGTTAACAGGTGATGCTCATACACAAATATAGCGGTGGGATGGATATTGATAGTGCAATTCCCATCAGCCTTAGTTATTTCTTATCTACAGCAACCATGATTTATGCACAACACCTAACAAAAGGATATCCTGACCCTCCAATTGATTTGAAGTATGTTGGGATTGTGCTCTTCCTTATAGGAATAAGTGGTAATTTCTATCACCATTACCTCCTTTCTAAGCTAAGAAGCAATGCCAATGATAAACAATATAAGATTCCAAAGGGAGGTTTATTTGAGCTAGTCCTATGTCCTCACTATTTGTTTGAGATTTTAGGATTTTGGGGTGTCTCTTTCATTTCACAGACTTTGTATTCCTTTTCCTTCACTATGGGAACTACATTGTACTTGATGGGGAGGAGTTATGCCACTAGAAGATGGTATCTTTCCAAGTTTGATGATTTTCCCCACCATGTCAAAGCTCTTATTCCATTTGTTTTCTGATTAGTTTCCCAAAATGTAGTCATAAATACAAGTGCAAACACTTTGTCATGTTCAAATTATATTTTGTAATAAGGCCATGTTTGGCTAGGATTCAATATTATAGGTAGTACCAATATAATGCCTTTTCCAATGTTATAGTAGTTGTGTAAAAACTGTAATAGGCTTTGGTGAAGGTTTAGGGTATTTCACAAACCCAATGGATTATAGCTAGTGCTTTTTAGATTGAGTTGACCAATTGGTCGGTTAAATTGCCAACCACATGTTATTTTGGTCCACTTTGATGAAAAAAACGAGGATGCTGTCTTTCCAAGTTTGATGATTTCCCCAGCATGTCATACCATTTCCTTTCTGATTAATTTATATGACTCTTGTTTCATAAATGGGATGCAGCCACTCATTATCATGTTATATTACTTTTGTAATAAGGCCGTATTTGGCTAAGGTTCAATATTATAATAATAAAAATATAATACTTCTTTAAGTACTAATTGAAAAACCGAATATGAAGGGAGTAACTATATAATATTATTATAAGAGGATGGAGTTATAAACAAATATATTATTATATTTATGCCAATCACTCAAATAAGAGATGGCTACCATTTATCTCTGTTACAAATCTTATAATATTAGTTTGACCCATCCTTTATCTCTGTTACAAATCTTATAATATTAGTTTGACCCATGAGCCTCCTAATGAATTATAATTAAAAAAAGCCTTGATGTTTGGAGCATTTTGTATTTTTCTAGGGAAAAATTACTACCACATCCATCCTTAGTTCTAACCTCTAACCTCTATTTCGGATTTTGATTCCATCATCTCAAATAATTCAAAAAATTCTAATTTTATTAGTGATTTTAGTCAATTAGTTTGGCTATTTTTAACAATAGAAGCCATTGAATATTAATAAAACATATATTTAATAATGTTACATTTTTAATATAATTTATCTAAGTAATTTTTAATTACATTTCTTTACAATTTACTACATGTAATTTAAAGTCTTCAAGCTTCACCACTCATTCATTAACCACTACAACTTAATAACAAGGCACAACAAAATATCTAAATGATTTCAGCTCATTTCAGCTCCAATCAGCTACGTCATATTTATCAACAAAATAAACCGAAATTCTGCAGCAACACTTGCATGATCTTCGCTTCAATGGAGCTATAACAGCAAGTTTTTAACAGATTTCCTATCCCAATTATTCAAGTCCTGCAATTCACCCTTCTCCCGTCGACTAGTTGCAGCCCCATAAGCAGCTAGGAGGACAACTAACACCAGTATGCTTAGCCAAAGCAAGTGATTTCTAACCTGATTTGAAATGGAACCTAGAATAACCACATCGTTTGGTCCTTCGATGTCGAGCCATGAAACCATGTCTGATGCATGTGCATCCATGTGAACCCATCTGGTGCCTTCGTCTGCTCCGACCCACAACAAAACAATAATCAGATCAGTTATCATTTATCACAGCACCAATCAGCTGTAATCGAACAAGAGATTTTACTCAAAAATGGGAATTGCCAATTTCTAGTTATACCTTCGAACTCAGCAAAACTGTAGTCAAACAGCATTGCCGCTCCTCTCCTACAACATAAATAATAATACAGCAGCTGTCAGATTTCACAACTAAAATTGATATCATAAAATACTTGGAACGTTAATTCATCTTTGGGAAATAAAGATGTTTAAATAACTGCCTCCATCTATAATAGTATAATTATCATATGAAACAAATCTCACCAGATAACTCCCACTTATAAAACTTCACAAGCCATATGTCTGTACTAACTTGTGCCGAAGAGACTAAATCCACCCAGACTCGATATTGCTTTCCTTGCTTGTCCCCGTACAGCCTAGTCATTGCATCAATGCAGTACTGGACAGATTGCTCCATTCCTGAGGGATGAACGAAAGTACCTGATGGAAACTAGAGAGCAGAAAGGAAAGCATGCAATCACATATAAAATACTTTCGGCCAGAAAATACTATTTTTTACATCTTCATAGTTTACAAACATGTAAGCCCTCACAAAATTCAGGTGATAAAACAAAAACAGGAAGTTCATTCAAAGTTCTATCATTAGCAAGCTTTAGATAAAAATTTTTAATTTTAGAATAACCAGGAACAAGCAGCATATCAAGCTTCAAATATAAGCAACAACATTCAGTATTGACTGCGATGGATTGAAAATGGACTTAGATCTGTATTAGACTTACAAATACTAATTTTAAATTTTGCAAATAGTCATTATACTTCTCTATTTCAGCACGTCGCCATCGCTCATAAGACAAATAAAACTTCACAACTTCATGACCAGGACTGAAAATCTCTACTTTGCACTTTTGAAAATCTCTGATATCTCTTGGAGAAACATTTGGACCCAGTCTAAAACCTCCAAGGGCTTGTATGATCCCAGCTGCACATCTCTCAGTTGCATGAATTATATTAGGATTATTTTTAGCATTCTCTGCATACCACTGCAATAATTCCTCCTGAGCATTGCTGACCTGCATGTAGAAAATGCAGAGTAAAACCAGACATAAGAACCATTAAACTATTACACAAATGTTATAGTACAAATAATAAAAGCTTATAAAGATACAAACCATCACACCATATACTTCATTAATGTTGAAAAGTTCAGCATCATTGCCAGAGTCACCACATACAAGAGTATTAACAGGCATTTTTCCATTAGCTTCAAATTTTTTAAACAAATATAGAAGAGCCTGTCCTTTGCCAGCACGTTTTGGTAATACATCCAAAGCTGTCCCATTACTATATATCACTTTCACATCTAGCTGGTTAAAAAGATATCACAATCAACTAAGGGAAAAAAATGAGTTACAGAAGTACAACTTTTATAAATGCCTGAGCTTGCAGTTTGACTTATTTGACATGACTGTCCAAAGTCTTAAGGTTCAGATCAACACTTACCCCACGTTTCTCTAGAAGTTCCGAAAGAGTCTTAACAATTTTCAAGGCTTTAACCTTATCCACAAAAAAGCTCACCTTGTGAGGCCGCTGCTCTGTGTCTGCCTGCAATAATGCACAAAAATTCAACATATTGAAATTAAATGCAGTTTATATTATCACATGGATAATACAACCGGTATATGAGCCCACCCATATACCAAACTAATCAATGAAGAGTGTTTTAAAAAATTGTTACTATTTTATTCTTTTCTTTTTCCCCAGTGAATGGTTAGAAATAACCCTCGCTTGAACCAAAAAAAACTTTTTTTTTGATAGAGTTGGTGTATGAGTGGGTCTATATACCAAGTGTAGGTAAGTCTTTCCCTTACCACATATGTACTAACATTTGTGTAATACTCATACATACATAAATAAAATTCATGTCATTCAGGCAATGATCTAGACTGTACTATCAGTTATTAAAATTTGATGCCAGGCAGCTATACAACACACCTGAGGAGTAAGCTCAGGAAACTTGGCTGTTTCCTCTGTGACTATTTCCCTGTTCCACTGTTGATTCAAATATTGTTCCCAGCCATTATCTCTTACCATTGATTCACCATACATAATCTCAGTTCCAACAGATGTTATAGTTATGTCAGGGGTCAGTAAAGGTTTCTCATTCCTTAACTGTTTATAAATTGTAGGTGACCTTCCAGTGGAGAAAACAAGCAGAGAATGTTGACGGTAATAGGCTTCCCATAGAGCATTAAACCTAAGAAGTGAGAGATTCTCCGGGTCACGATGGTCAACCTGTGAACAAAAGTAAAATAAAATCACGAGAGTATTATACCAAGATCCAAGAACATTATGAATGAGAAGCCAATAGATTACCATTGTAAAATCAAGATCTGATACAATCATGAGAGATGCAGGGCCATCAAGCCGATCCATAAAAGTTCTGCCTGTCTTTAAATCTGAAAGTAAAAGACAGCTCATGTTAGCAAATAGGCATGGTTTTTATGAAATTGACATTCTGAACAAAAACAAGTTTTCTCGTCTCTTCATATAAATCAACATTACAAAGCCAACCAACAAACAGCAAGATCAAAATTAAAATTTATCATCATTAGCAGAAATAACACAAGGTTGTAGCAAGAAATTAAAAAAATACAGGGGCCATCTAATTAATGATGATAATGAAGAAGTCTATGCTGTGGTGAAATTAAGAATAATGTTTGCAATCACATGACAACAATCATAACAGGAATGTCAATCTTATAATATTTAATAATCATGGTGCCATGACACTTTTTAATAACTTAGGTTACCATAATTATTTATATGATGATAATATTTGGGATGCACATTGCGAAAGATAACACAAAATAAATAATTCAGATTCAGTTATTTTGGTTCCAAGCACATTGTGAACTCGAAGGCCAACTTAAAGTGGGTCAACTAACATAACCTTATAACCAAACCTCAAATACAATACTTTGTGAATTTTCTCTATTGCAATGGGTTGCATTTTCTTACTGATGAAATTTTTATATACAAGAATAGCAAGCTAATTACAATTAGGATAGAAAACTTTACTCATGATAAGAAAGCGAAAGAAACAATAATTGAAAGCATTTCTCTCCAGACATGTACATCAATCCACTGCACAGATTGTAAATCCCTAAAGAACTTCTTTATCATCTTTCCTTGTTAAATCCCTTAAATGAATGAGCAATGATGCCTCCAAATTTTCTAGTTAAACCCATAAGCTGACTAAAATTCTATAAGATACTCCATGACAATGCCAAAATAAAAGAGGCAAAGATGATTATGAGTTCAAAACTATGAGAGGGCATAACTCAGATGTCAGCAAACAATCTCTAAACCTACAAACAGATTATTGCTAGGAAGTCTATTAAGAAGTGCAAGTTATAGACAAGCCCTACCCTCAAAGGAAACTTGGCTCCATAATTTGTATAGCAATAGCAAATAAAACGAGATTGGAACAGGAAAAAGAACAATATACTATAGGATAAAAGAATTTTCAAGGAAACCCAGAAATATCCAAAATAACCTGTTTGCTTTTACCTTTTGTGTTTACTTCACTATTAGTTTCACAATTCTAACAACTTCTTTTTTTTGAATCCAAGCATTTTTGGCTTAAGGTTGGATTTTTAGGAACTTCATCCTTTTTGCATGCACAACATTTAGTAAATAATAAAATTTACAAAAAAAGGAAGTCACAGAAACAGATTCAATTTGTGTTCTTTATGAGCTGGGTGGATTTTTTTTATAAAGATTAATTCTTTTATCCAGGGGAAAAAATATATGAGAATTTCAATCTGTTGGGTTGTATCTGGTTTGAGGCTGAGCACAGTGCTGACCCAAACCAAGTAGCACTTCTACCTGGAACTTGTAACCATAACATTATTAGTGGGACAAGCACCAAGCGAAACTACAACTTACATCAACTAGTAAAAGTGGCCAATTTCAGTTGCCGAACTTCAATCTCAGATTACCTGTATAAAAATAATGAAAATAAAAGGTAAATGGAAGAACAGTGTTAGTGCAGACACCCGCTAGAAAATCAATTCACATGCTAATTACGTTTACATGCCTGGAAATAGAGAGAGATCATCTATGGTATTTTGAATTTGAAAATCAAACAATAATGCAACTATATGCTTTCACATTAAAAAAAAAAAAGTCCAGCACTTCATCCTTTAGTAAAATGATGACAACCAGGGAAGAAAAAGAGTCCTCCAAGGCAAATAAACAGTGGGATTTTATAAGTCATCTCCAAGAAACGTGATTACAGTTTGCTAAAGTGTTGATAGGAGGATGAAGTGAGATTGGCTAGTCAACAAATAAAACAAGTTCAACCGATAAATAACCTACCAATTCCTTAAGATACAAGCACCTATTCTGAAAACTGTTACTAAAATAACTTGCGTCCATTTACAGCATGGATTTTATTAAGATTTTGAATTAGCTCATCACAGAATTGTTCAATTTATATTCTCTGTTGCAATGCTACAATGTAATACGATGAATACCCGATTGCTTAAAGCACACAAAATCAACATTCTTTCAATAAGTCACCAGAAACGCAGCTTAAAGAACCAATCTTCCCCTCCAATAATTACTTAGCTTCACAAATATAAAACTGCATGTACACTCTTGCCTCTCATTTAAAAATTTCCAATAATATTCTCTTCAAAAAAAAATTTCCAATAATATGTGCAGCACTTAGAAAAGTAGATTTCACACGATTCTGATCTAATAAACATGTGTTAAACATATAAAATAACTATTGCACGCAAAAATGGAGAGTCTCCTACTCAATCGGCAACTCAGTTTTCTTTTTCGCACATCTAAAACCGGAATCCACGAATGACACAGAAGATATGCATTACATTTAAAATTTCATTCTGTTGCTGTCATTTACAAACCATAAAGCATCAAACCGACCATTCACATAATTGCAAGCATTAATTTTACGGAAAGAAAGCAATATTACTATAAACTGCTAAGATAAAGATGACCATGGAATCAAGAAATTGTTTGAAGCCCGAAATTCAGAAGACTTTTCTATAGAGGAGAACAAGGGATTAGAATAAGAAATGCCCATTAAATTCCCGTAATCAGATTTACATGAATCACAGCCTTGGAAGGAAAAAAAAGGCAAACATTGAAGAAAAAGAAAAAGAAGAAGAAGACACTAATTCAAACATAGTCCTTCCAAGAAACAGATAATTAAAGAGCATTTAAACTGAGAGAATTTGAGACTTAATCACTTTTGACTAAAGTCTCCAAATCAGATTTTCAAAATCACCATATACATGTATCAGTAAAAAAAAGTACTAATTTTTCTTTTATCAAAGAAAAATTTATCAGAAGAAAAGGCTATTCACTACAAAAAAAAAAAAAAAAAAAAAAAAAAAAGACATAGAGTGAGATAATATGTAATCACGAATATCAATTGCGAAAGCTCAAACCTGCAAATAGCACTTAAAATGGACTGCTTTGCCTTTACTTTGGCCGAGGGTGTTGCTGCTTATAAGCTAGGCAGGAAAGCGAAGAAATTGACATAAATGTTGAGGACAGTCACTACTGTTACTGTTCATTAAAATTAAAAATGATGCATGTGCTGTCATTTTGATTCCTTAGATATTTTTGATATTTTGCACTTTTGTAATTTTCCATATCTTGATTAGTTTAAAATTGTTGTAAAAAAGTATGGAAGAGTTTAATTTATGTAGAAGTTTGATGGAAAAACTTCCTTTTTGGTTAATAAACTTATTTAGAAACTTTGTATAAATATCAGTTTGAAGTGAATCAAAGTAGATCTTTTCTTCATAATGTTTAACCTCATTTTTTTTAAGTAAATATCAGTCCTCTTCTTTCCTTTTTACACCAACAATAAATTATCTTCCTTTCCATTTATAAAACCATTTATGTGGATAGCATTCTAAAATTACAGTTTTAATTTAATTTCGTTAAATTGAGAATTAAATGATAAGAGTTAAATTATTGGCTACGTCCTATTATAACCGTTCTTCAAGTTAACCATACAAAAACTAAAAAAAAAAAAAAAAAATTATCTTAAGAAAAATATTAGTTGCTGTTATGAAATAAGTGGATATCCTATATGCGCTAGAATTGTTGTAAATATATAGAGGAGCAAAAGTTTGATGTACAAACTTTCTTAATTTCTAGAAGTTTGGTTAACAAACTTATTTAGAAACTTTGTATAAGTATTAGTTTCAAGTGAATGAAAATAGGTCTTTTCTTTATGACGTTTAAATTCAGTTTCTTTAAGTAAATATCAGTCCTCTTCTTTCCTTTTTACACCGGCAGTGGTATCAGAGCATTCTTGTTCTTAAGGGATTGTGAGAATTCTCAAGGGACTGAGAATCCTTGAGAGAAAAATCAGAGAGAGAGAGAGAAACCTACAAAACAAACTAGATCTAATAAATTTTTTCAGTGTTTACTTAACTTTCAATGGCTTCCAACAATAATTCCCTCTCACCTCCACATTTTAATGGCGAGAATTACTATGTTTGAGCTATAAAAATAAGAGCTTATCTAAAGTCTTGGCTTGTGGTAGTATATTGAAGAAAACAGAGCACCACCTCCTCTTTACCAAAACCCAACACTTACCCAAATTAGACAACACAAAGAAGAAGTTGCCAAAGCTCCAAAAGCTCTCTCTTACATCCATGCTGCTGTGTCAGATCCAATTTTCACCAGGATCATGACATGTGAAACTCCTCATGATGCTTGGAGAAGTTAAAACCAGAGTATCAAGGGTCTGATAAAACAAGGTAGATGCAGATTTTAAATTTAAGGAAAGAATTTGAGATGTTGAAGATGAAAGATACAGAGAAGGTGAAGGATTATATTGAAAGAATTATGAAGATAGTAAATCAAATCAGGTTGTTGGGAGAAGAATTGGAAGAGAAGAGAATAGTTGAGAAAGTGATGGTGACTCTCCTTGAAAAATTTGAAGAAAAAATTTCCTCTCTTGAGGACACTTGGGACATGTCTCAACTCACATTAACTTAGCTATCAAATGCTCTATAGGCTGTTGAATAAAGGAAAGCCTTTAGAGAAGAAGGAAGTACTGGTGAAAGGGCTCTTGTAACTACGCAAAAGACTAAAGCCCAAGGAGGATCGAAGGATCAACCTGAGGATCCTTATTTTTTGTTATTTGCGTTTAGAAGGAAAAGTGAAAAGGCTTGGTTAATTTTATTTAAGGAAATTGATTTTCGTTATTAGACCTATTCATTGATCCTTTGAAAAAGGGCTCTTACTTTGGTAATAGTTTAAAACTAGGGACTCGTTAAGGGAGTTAGGTACGGTATCAGAAAGGTGTTAGGCATCCGAACTGCCCGATTAAACGGGCCTCCTAGTTGTCCATTAATTCACAAAGATTAATAATATGATTAACTTAAATTGAGGTGTAAAATTAGTTTTAATGGACTTTTGGAAACCATGACAATCATGCATATAATCTCATCCACAAATCATGAAAATAAATCATCCAAAGAAGGAGGTGAGGAGAAAAGATTATAAACCATGTCCTAAAATACATTCTACCCTTTAATTGTAACGCCCCAAAATTTTCGAATCTTAAAATAATATTATTTTATCGGGTCAGGAATGGTGCTACAGAAAGGGGGATAATATTTTATTTAGATCCGAGGAAGATATTGAGTATGATTAACTATAAATGGGTAGTGATTTACCAGTCTATGAATAGTACCACCGGTCTGTAAATAGTACTACCGGTCCGAGAGTTGGTATTATTTTGGTCCGGAAAAATTACTATATATGTTTTATATTTTCTTTAATATTTTTGGAGTATGTATGCATGATTTTTATGGGTAGAAAGTAAGTAATGAATATTTTTGGAGAATTTAGATAATTAGTGAATAGTGAATTATGATGCTTTATTAATTAAGGAAATTTGAGGAATTATTTTTATGGAGTAATTTGAGAAATTTGTGGAGATAAATAATATTGTGAAGGAATTGAATTGGAGAATATTTTTAGCCATTAGATGAGCTTAATCTTAGCCATCCAATTATGGGGAAAAGACCAAAATACCCTTTGATCACTTTATAAGGTCAACTTCAATTATTGAGCAACCACTTTTTCTATTCTTCTTCTTCTCTTCAACGCCAACTTCCTCTTCTTCTTCTCTTCTTTGTTTTTCTTCACTTCTTACTTGTTAAATCCACCAAAATTGAACCCCCCAACTTGATTTAAGTAATTAATCTTAGAGAATTAAGCTTGAGAAGTGATTTGTGGTGATTATTTTCAAGAAATTTGGAGATTATCTACTTAAGCCAAAGGTTGGGGAAACCTCTACCATGGAGTAAAGGTAAAGTTAGAGCTTAGAAAGCTTTAATTTAAGCTTGCTAAAGCTTATTTTTAAGGTTAGTGTTCATAAACACACTTACCTTACTTGAATTTTTGATTTTGTGCATTTATGCTATCATACATGTATTTTGGGATTTTGTATGAAATGATTGATTTGTTGAACTTTGATTGCAATAACATGCTCTTGGGTGATGTTGATGAGTATTTAGTATGTGGTAGAAATCTCTACCTTGTATCTTTGTTGTTCATGTTCTTTTCATGGTTAAAATAAGCTGAATTTTGGAAAAAGTGTTGTTGGGTGAGATTAAGGACTAGTTTTCGACCATTTCTATTTTCCATTTGTGTCTGAGTCCTTCATGAAAGTTTTAGGTCTACTTCTTAGCTTTCCAACCCATCCTCTTGGGTCCAATTTGGAGATATATAGCTCAACTTATGGTTGAAACACCCAAACTGACTCTGTTGTGTCGGGCCACATGCATCACTGAATTGAGTGCCCATTTTGACCACTATAATGACAAGATTTGGTTCTGAGGTCTTCATTAAAGTTGTTTCCCTGTGTCTTGAGACTTCCCTGGTTCTGGATTGGTTTAATTTGACTGTTTGGTTAAGTAGGAATTCAATAAACATTAGACTTAGTTCTGTTGAATCGGGTCTGGACTGTTCGTCTGTGTTCCTAGCTTCTGTTTACCATCTTACACATTGATCTGGTCTGTGTCCCCTTCATAAAATTTGTATCATTTTATCTTATCTTTCTAATGAATCTGATTTCGTTCAATTTTGAGACCTCTAACTCAAGTTATGTCTTAAAAACACAGCAAAGGTCAAGGTTATTTTAATGCTGGAAATTTCCTATGCCTTGACTCATAGGATTATTTGGATAAATGTATGTATGAATCATGTGTGATGAGGTTCTCTTGATTATTTGTATGTTTGAGGATTGATTTGACAAAAATAAGATATAAGGTTGAAAAGTGGTATTGTGGATATGTTTAAATGGATATAAATGGGAAAAATTGTTGGAAATTTTGGGATAAAGTGTGGAATTAGTTTAGATAATGCATGATGAGGATAGAAATGGATACCTTGGTGCATAAGAGTTATGTTAGTATGCTTGGTTGGAGAAGGAAATTCCTCCCCTTGGTTTTCATTAAGAGGCCAAACCACTCTAGGGTGGTAAGGCTTACTTAATTATTATTTTTGTATGGTATAAGTATGACATAAGTATGATTATTTTGATAACTTTCATATGTTTAGAGTTTTAAAAAAAAATGGGTATTTAAGGTGTATGTGCTTTGAATTTTGAATAAGGAAAGTATGATTTTATATGATAAGAAGTTTCTTATGATAAATTTCATTATGATGTTAAGAAAGTTTAAAAAGAAAATATTAGGTATATATATATGTGAAATATTTCCTTTGAAGAATGTGGAAATTTTTGTAAGTTGTAAGTTGAGAAATTTTGAAATGATGGGTATTAAGTAATGATGAGTTTTTGATTAAGAATTATTGCTTTTGTAAAAGAATGATTTTGATTTGGGCTCTACTATGCATGATTGAAACGTGGTATGATGAGATTAATTTTGTTATGAGAAGCTATGATCATATGCTACGGTTATCAGCCCTTATAAATAGGCGAACGCGCTTATTTGTGTGATGGGGGTGGTGCTTTCATAGGCCACGGTGGTGTGATGGGGGTGGTGCTTTCATAGGCCACGGTGGTGCTTTCATAGGCCACGATTGTGTGATGGGGGTGGCGCTAACATAGGCCACGATCAAATCTGCTTATGTTCATTCTGTATTAGTGCGAGCCTTAACTAAAGAATGAACATATTTGTATTTATAATCGTCTTATTGCTTTCAAAGTATTTGAATTAAACGAATGAGATCATATTATTTTAGTAAACCTTACTTTGGAAATTAATGATTATGTTATCAAATGAATTTTCAAAGCATGATATTCCGGTACATGGTTTTAAATATAAATAGTATATGTATTGGTATAATAAATGTGCAAGTAATGAATTTATGAGTTGAAAGAATTAAATTCTTTATGTTATTAATTAATAGTTTATTTGATATTTCTTTTGCTATAAATGTAAATGTATGTTGAAATTTAATGATTTTATGTAATTTGTGTTTTAAGTAAGTTGTCATCGCAACTTTAGTCAGTATGTGAATTATGAGCACCACTGAGTTTTATACTCAGCGCGTTCATTTTTATCACGCGCAGGTTAAAGACTGTGGTTACTGCTTGAAGACTAGAAGAGTAGCATCAGAGCAGAAGTGACTATTGTGGTAGTAGTAGATTGAGATTTATGTAATTAAGAATTATGGCATGTATAAGTATTATATTTTCGGAGATTGTGTTATTTGAATTATAAATTAAGCATGTAATTAGCAATTATGTTGGTATATATATTCGGAGATAAGCATAAGATTCATTAAATGATTGAATATAAAATATTTCAAGAGAGTTGGTATGATTAGTTTATTAAGACTTGATATATAAACTGAATGCAATTAATTGATGAATATTAAAATGCTATTGAGGATTTATATAATTATGAAAATATAGAAGTGTTGTTGTGTTCTGATGATTATTTGGAGATGTTGGGAGTTTGGAGTTTAATTGGGAGTGTTTTGTATTCACATGTTTGGCGAACTCAGTTTTTAAAAGGGAAATTCTTACAGTATTTATGTAGGATTTTTCCCAATCTATTTTTCAAAAAAAAAAAAAAAAGAGATGAAAACGAAATAAAATGATTATCTATATAAAAAAAAAAATCACTCGCTACACTTGTGAATACTCAATTACTTCTAATTCATAATCTTATTTAATGATTTGTATGTTAAGTTAAAACTGTGTCTCCGGCACCGAATGTGGCATCCGTCGTCGGGTCTCATGGGACTGGGCGGATGGTGTTACATTAATCCTCCAAATTTTCCAAATTTCCTAAAATTATTACATACAAGCAATCATAGGACCCATTAAGGCCCTTTACATCAAGCTCATAATAAATGAAAGGCATTAATGAATCAATCCTATATAACAATCACAGAATCATTAATATTCGTAGAATCATAAACACACATTCAATAAAATAATGGCTAACATGGTCCATGTTTATGTTCACAAAGCACTAATTAATGGGTTAGCACAATGAAAATTGTAAAGCAATAAGTGAAAGTGCAAGAATTTAAAAGACAATAACTTAAATGCATTAAATTTAAAGCTTTGATCAAGATTTGGGTTCAAAGCATTAATGTTCATCATGAATTTATGGTTTAAAAAATGTACTCCAGAACAATAAATTCTAGTGCTTAACCACTAAAATTCCAAATCGGATCCTTTTTATTGATTTTTAGCATTTTGAACCGTTGAAATGAAGTGCCTTGCGCCACAATGGGAGTGGCGTGCACCACAATGGGAGTGGCTTGCGCCACACATAGTGGCGCTAGACACTTGCTCGGATCAAGGTGTTACAAAATGAAAAACAGTGCATCCTGACTGCGGGAGAAGTGGCGTGAGCCCGTTGCACTGTGGCGTGCGCCACTTCTGACATAGTCAAAAGCTATTGGTTGTTCACGGATTTCTCTCCCAACCAATCAAAGAAATGGTGTTTTTTCACACCAAAATGAAAGGAAAAAAACGAAGGAAAGGTTTAAGGGCTCTCAAAAGTTACCACCTTGGAAGAATCCAAAGATTTTTAAGGATTGAATGCACGAACACCCTAAAAACTTGATTCTTGAACCAAAATTCCAAGATTAAGATTAAATGTATGTTTTTGTGGTTTTTTTGATTAGCAGTAAGGGAGTTTTTCTCTTAATCAATGAATAAAGACCTTCGATCCAAGAGGAAATACTAGTTTTCTTGAATTAAAGGTTTGAGTTTTTGAAAACCAAGAGTTTCCATTAGCTAAGATAAATTACTCCCTTGGCACTAATCCCAAGGCCTATTTATAGGCAAATGAGATGTGTTGCCCTAATTTAGGGTCTAGGTGGCAAATGCCATTGGTGGGCTCTAAAATTGGGCCAAATATATTTTTACTAAATCGGATCGGGTGGCACTCAAAATGAGGTGGTGCACCGAAAAGTGTGCTGGATGGACCCGAGGTGCTTCCTCGGCCGATTTTATTGCGAAACACCTGATAACCCAAAAAAGTAAAAATAATCAAATACATGCATTATCTCAGCCATGGACCAACAGTCCAAGAATTAAAGCAATCGGGAGTCTCGATTTAATCTTATGTTAAAAAAGGTTAACATCACTGAGTCATTAGGGCAAAAAATTGAGCTTATACAAAATCGAAGGAGCAAAAAAATAGAAGAAATTATAGAAGGAAAGGCAAAAGAGATAAGTATCCACCTTGCCCCCACTGCAAAAGAACAAACCACACTGAAAACTACTGTTGGTATGGATCTAGAGCTCAATGTAAGACCTGTAAACAATTTGGTCACACTGAGAAAGTTTACAAAGCAAATCAGACCCAACAAGCTCAAGCTTAGCCTACACAAGCCATTGAAGACATCAATCATAAAGAGAATCTCTTTACTGTCACCGAAATTGAAAGAAATTGAAAAATATGGTGTATCAATTGAAGTAGAAAAGGTATGGCTAATTGATAGTCACTGCACACACCATATGACAGCAGATTTGAAGATTTTTGAAGACTTGGACACGAGTTATTCTTCAAAGGTGAGACTTGGAGACAAGAGACTTGGAGACAAGAGTCTTCTCGATGTCAAAGGAACAGGACCTGTCGTTGTGCAAACTTCTTCAGTTACAAGAGTTATTTCAAATGTTCTTTATGTTCCTGAAATAGATCAAAATTTGCTCTCAGTTGGTCAATTGCTAGAAAAAGATTATACTTTGGTGTTCAAAGATAAAAGATGGGATGTTATTGATCCTGTTGGAGTAAAATTATTCTCAGTAAAGATGAAAAGGAAAAGTTTTCGAGTAGATTGGAAAACAATTAAGATTGAAACTTGTCTTAATGCTAAAGAAAAAACTTGCGTGTGGCATAAGAGATTTGGTCATGCCAATCTCAAATCATTAAAACTAATTCAAAATAAGAATTTAGTTGTTGGCTTGCCATCGACAACCGAGAATACCAACATTTGTGAAGCTTGTAAAATTGGAAAACTCAGTCAATCACCATTTCCAATTAATCAAGCTTGGAGAGCTTCAACAAAGTTAGAATTAATCCATATGGATTTATGTGGCCCAATGAGTATTCCTTCTTATAGTGACAACATATATTTTCTTTTATTTATTGATGAATTTACTAGATACTCTTGGGTCTATTTTCTTAAACAAAAATTTGAGGTTTTCAGCATATTTCAAATATTCAAAGCCAAAGTTGAGGCTCAATCTGGTTCTCTAATCAAGATTTTAAGGTCCGATAATGGGACCGAGTACACTTGTACTCAGTTCAAGGAGTATCTTCAAAAGGCCGGTATTCACCATCAGCTCACAATTGCTTACACACCTCAACAAAATGGTGTAAGTGAACAAAAGAACATATCTGTGATGAATTTGGCTAGATGTCTCTTGTTTGAGAAGAATTTGCTAAAAGTTTTATGGGTTGAAGTTGTAAATACAATTGTATACATTCAAAATCGATTGCCAACTAAAACACTTGATGAGCAAATTCCATTTGAAGCTTAGTTTGGAGTTAAACCATCTGTAGCTCACTTCAAAATCTTTAGTTGTGTATGTTACTCTTTGATTCCGGAAGCAAAAAGTGGAAAACTTGATCAAAGAGCTGAGAAAGGACTATTTGAGGGTTACATCAGTGATTCCAAAGGTTATAGAATTTTGAATCCCATGAACCAATAAGTGTATGTCAGCCTAAGTGTTAAGTTTAATAAAGAAAGTGAGTGGGATTGGAACCAAATTAACTCTAGTACCTCAAAGTAAGTTGTAATTAGAGACCAATTTCAGCAAGAGTAAGAAGAGCCTGTTGAAATTGATAAAGGACTTGATGATGGTGATGATTACGCTATTCGAGGCACCTAAACACTTGAAGATATCAACAATAGATGCAATATTGCTTCCATTGAACCAACACTAGCTGAAGAAGCATTGAAGGTTCCTGAATGGAAGGCTGCCATGGAGGAGGAGTTAAAGATGGAAAATGACACCTGGACTTTAGTTCTTATAATAGAAAATAAGCAAGTCATAGGAACAAAGTGGGTCTTTTTGAAATTTAATTCGGATGGCTCCATCAACAAGTATAAATCAAGGCTCGTTGTGAAGGGTATGCTTAACAACATGGAGTGGATTTCACTGAAACTTTTGCACCAGTTGCAAGGTTCAATACAATAAGATTGATTCTTGCACTTGTTGCAAGGCAAGGTTGGCAAGTTTTTCAACTTGACGTGAAGTCAACTTTTCTTAATGGATTAAGAAGATAGATGGATTTAGCGATGGCAGTAACAAAGTATGTTTATTAAAGAAGGCGCTTTGTGACTTAAAACAGGTGGCAAAGGCCTGGTATACAAGAATTGATAGCTATCTACTAGAGTTGGGTTTCACAAGAAGCATGAATGAAGCAACTTTGTATGTTAAACAAGAGGAGAATGAAGTTCTTATTGTTTCATTATATGTAGATGATTTATGTAACGCCCCAAAACTTTCAAATCTTAAAATAGTATTATTTTATCAGGTCATGAATAGTGCTGTAGAGCGGGGGATAATATTTTATTTAGACCCGAGGAAGATATTGAGTATAATTAACTATGGATGTATCTTTTGTCTTTCATGTTCTTTTTCATGATTTAAGTAAGCTGAAATGTGGGAAAATGTGTTATTGGGTTTGATTGAGGATTATTTTTCGATCCTTTTTATTCTCCATCTATGTCTGAGTCCTTCATAAAAGTTGTAGGTCTACTTCTTCGCTTGCCAACCCATCCTCTTGTGTCCAATTTGAATACATATAGCTTAACTTATGGTTGAAATACCCAAACTGACTCTGTTATGCTGGGCCACATATAGCTCTGAATTGATTGCACATTTTGACCACTATAATGGCAAGATTATGTTTTGAGTTCCTATGAAAGTTGTTTCCCTGTATCTTAAGACTTCCCTGGTTTTGGATTGGTTTAATTTGACTGTTTGGATAAGTAGGAATTTAATAAACATTAGACTTGGTTCTGCTGAATCAGGTCTGGACTGTTGGTCTGTGTTCCTATCTTTTGTTTACCATCTTATAGATTGATCTGGGCTGTGCTCCCTTCATAACATTTGTGGCATTTTGTCTTAGCTTTCTAATAAATTAAACTTCACTTAATTTTGAGATATGTAACTCAAGTTATGTCCTAAAAACACAGCAAAGGTCAAGGTTACTAATGCTCACTATTTACTCCCATTATATTCAATATTTCTTGAATAATTTTATATGTAAATCATTTGATTAAGGTTTTTTTATAAATTGGAAAAGATTTTGAGATTTTTATGAATAAATGATCTAAATCAAGAAATTTTCAGCATTTTAGTAACCTTGACCTTTGTTGTGTTTTTAGGACATAACTTGAGTTACAAGTCTCCAAATTAGGTGAAGTTTAATTCATTAGAAATCTAAGACAAAATGCTAGAAATGTTATGAAGGGAGCACAGCCAGATTAATCTGTAATATGGTAAACAAAGCTAGGAACATAGACCAACAGTCCAGACCTGATTCAGCAGAACCAAGTCCAATGTTTATTAAATTCCTACTTATCCAAACACTAAAATTAAACAAATCCAAAACTAGGGAAGTCTTAAGATATAGGGAAACAACTTTTATGAAGAACTCAAAATATAATCTTGCCATTATAGTAGTCAAAATGTGCAAACAATTCAGAGCTGCATGTGGCCCGGCATAATAGAGTCAATTTGGGTGTTTCAGCCATAAGTTGAGCTATAAGTATTCAAATTGGACACAAGAAGATGGGTTGGAAAGCTAAGAAGTAGACCTACAACTTTTATGAAGGATTCAAATAGATGATAAAAAGGATCAAAAAACAGTCCTTAATCACACCCAATAACACATTTTTCCAAATTTCAGCTTACTTAAATCATGAAAAAGAACATGAAAGACAAAAGATACAAGGTAGAGATTTCTACCACATACCAAATACTCATCAAACATCACCCAAGAGCATGTTTATACAACCAAAGTTCAAAAATTCATCAAAATTCATATACTAGAATCACCCTCTAATCATATAAAATCCAACATCCTCAAGTTCGAATCATATAGTTCATTCACTTGGTAATTCTAGCAACTCATTCCAAACATATCTTTTACTGGGTATATATTTACATAGGTTCATGCTTCATGCATAAACATCAATGAGTTCATCTTAGCATACTTAGAGTTCATACAAATATCATTTTCATATATAATAAATTCATATGTCATCATACTTCCATAAACACATGAATCTATACATGTAATTTCATTTTCATTTACAAAGCAATCTATTCATATTTCAAAATCTCTGTAAAACCACATTTGACAACCCTTTTTCTTACATTCAAGCATCTAGAAAGGGAAAATATTCATAACAAAAATCAAGTCATTCATTGACAAAGTAAAAAGATAGAGTTCTTAAGAATTCAAGTTACATAAACTCTACTTTAATATATTCATGCTATCACCATCATAGGTGCAAATCAATTTCAAAATCAAAATTCATAATAGCAAATTAAAACTCAACCATATTCAGAGCATATGGAAATCATATAAACTCTAAAGAGAAAAGAAAATAGATCCCTTAGTGCTTTAAAAAATCATCATCTCTCCAATATGCACATCAAAGTTCTATCATCAACTCCCAAAGATTTCTCCGAACAATAATTCTTCCAAACTATTCAAAAGGATACAATTAAAAATCATTAATGTCAATCTTTACACATTATGCCATTTCTCCAATAGTAGGTCATATTACTATCATGATCCAAAACAGTTATCCACATTCTATCTCCAATAACAATTCATAAAAGATCCACTTCAGAGACAAATTGCTTATCAAACATATATAGCATATGTCTTCACTTAATTAATTATATTCCTTAAATCAGACAAAAATCTATAACCGTCTAAACCTATGCTGTGATACCATTAAATGTAACACCCATCGCTCAGTCCCGAGAGACCCAATGGCGGATGCCACATTCAGTGCTGGAGACACCGTCCTAACTTAAAATCAAATTATAAATCATAAAATCAAATTATGAATTAGAAGTGATTAAGTATTCACAAGTTTAGTGAGTAATTAATTAAATTTTTTTAATAATAATACATATTTATTTATGAAAAATGAGTTGGAAAAAATCCTACAGATTAACTGCAAGAGTTTCCTTTAAACTGAGCTCACCAAAAATATGAATACCAAAATAATTCCTAATCCAAATTCCAACTCCCAACAACTCCAATAACATAATCTCCGAAAATGTAATAATTATACATGCCATAATTCTTAATTACATCAAACTAATTCTACCACTACTTAAATAGTCTCTTTTGTTCTAAAGCTACTCTTTTGGTTTCCAAGTAACAACCACGGTCTTCAACCTACATGTGATAAAAATCAACGCACTGAGTATAAAACTCATTGGTGCTCATAAATGACAAACCTACCAATGTTGCGATGGCAACACACTTAAAACATAAATTTTCATCAAAAGATTTACAATCATAAAATCATTAACGCTTCAACATACATTTACATTTATGGCAAAAGAAATATCAAATAAACTTATAATTAATAACATAAATTCATAAATTCATAAATTCATTACTTGGACATTTATTTACCAATACACATACTATTTATTTTAAAACCATGTACCGAAATATCATGCTTTGAAAATTCATTTGATAACATAATCATTTATTTCCAAACTAAGGTTTACTAAAATAATATAATCTCATTCATTTAATTGTCTTAAAAATATTTTCCAAGGGGCTCGCATACACTTAGGAGAAAGAGAAGCAGATAAGTTTTCATAGCTTATTCATATTGGCCTTAGGTCGCTAACTTATTCATAATGGCCTTAGGTCGCCATCTTATTCATAACATATAGAGCACGTCCGCCCTAACATAAGACACCCACGTGCCTAGCATATGATCATAATGGCATTAAATGCCGAGCATGCTCATCTTACATAATAAAATCATATCACGCATCAAATTCACACCAAGTATATTAGAGCCCAAAAACATAGCTTTAATTCTTAAGTCATAACACTTCTCATAAAACTTGCCTCTTTCTTTAGTTTTCATAAAATCATAATGTAAGCTTAGTTTAGAAATCAAGTAAATCATGAAAATTCTCATACTTAAACATAATTACTTAACATAGAAAATTTCTCATAAACTCACTTCCTTGAAAACTTACTTAGACATAATGAGATTTATCATAAATAAATTCATATCATAAAAATCGCTTACAGCATTTTAAAACATATATAAATCAAAAGATTCCATTTAAAGCTTCCTTAAGAGGTATATATATATATATATATATGAGTAACGAGGACTTGACATTAGATGAGATTACTATTGACTTAATCTTAGCTATCCAATTGTGGAAAAGACCTAGATACCCTTTGATCACTTTATAAAAGTCAACTTCAATTATTTGAGTAACCATTTTCTCTTCTTCTTCTTCTCTTCAACTTGAACTTCCTCTCCTCCTTCTCTTTATTTTTCTCCACTTCCTACTTAGCTAAATCCACCAAATCTTTTCCATCCAACTTGATTTAAGTAATAAATCATAGAGAATTAAGGTTGAGAAGTGGTTTTTGGTGACTAATTTCAAGAAAATTTGGAGATTCTCTACTTGAGCCAAAGAGTTGGGTAAATCTTCTACCAAGGTGTAAGGCAAAGCTAAGGCTTAGGAAACTTTAATCTAAGCTTGTTTTTAAGGTTAGTGTTCATAAACACACTTACCTTACTTCAATTTTTGATTTTGTCAATTTATGCTATTATGTGTATATTTGGGGATTTTGTATGAAATGATTGAATTGTTGAACTTTGGTTGTATAAACATGCTCTGTTGGCATCCACTATTGGGTCTCTCGGGACTAGGCGGTGGGTGTTAGAATTTACTTATGATTGGGATTAATTCAAGATTAATTCAGGACTTCAAGTTGAAAATGCAGCAAGTCTTTGAAATGAATGATTTTGGGAAGATGTGTTACTTTCTTGGCATGGAAATCAGTTAAGAGAGCCATGACAACTTTGTTTCTAAAAAAAAGTATGCTTGGGAAGTTCTTAAAAAATATAATCTCAACAAATGCAAATCAGTAAACACTCCTACAGTTCATGGAGAAAAATCATAAAAGAATGATAATGCTCAAACTGTTGATGCATCAACTTATAGAAGCATGGTGGGCTCTGTAAAATCCCTTCCCGGTCCACCCGTTAACCCGAATGAACCGAGCCGAGACGCTACAATCTGGTTGAACTTATATCCTGTCATGCTGATATCATCCTGTATGCTAAATATGAATATAAAACACTCCCAATTAAACTTCAAACTTTCAATATCTCCAACTAATCATCATAACACAACAACACTTTATATATATAGTCATAACTGTATAAATCCTCAATAGCATTTAATATCCAGCAATTAATTTCATTCATGATCTATATCAAGTCTTCATGACCTAATCATACCAACTATAGTAAAATATGTCAAGCATTTCCTCCAAATACTTACACCACAATAATTACATGCTTCAATTATATTTCCAATCACATAAGCTCTATCAAATGTAATAATTATACATGCCATAAACCTTAATAAATGCCATAATTCTTAATTATACAACTCTCAATCTACTATGACCAAATTAGTCACTTCTGCTTTGAAAGTACTCCTCAAGTCTTCAAGTAGCAACCACGATCTTCAACCTACGCGTGATAAAAATCGACGCGCTAAGTATAAAACTCAGTGGTGCTCATAATTCACATACTTAATAAAGTGCGATGGCAACTAACTTAAAATACAAATTTCATAAAGCATTGATCATCATAGAATCAGTAAATTTCAACATAAATGTCTCTTTATAGCAAAGAATAAACTTCTAATTCACACCATAAATAATTTAGTTCTAATTATCTCATAACTCCTTTACATGAACCTCTATCACACATTATGATACTATCACGATCTTACCTGCTGTTCATTGTGTTGTATGAATGAAATCAATAAACATGTAAGAATACATAACAGTATATGTTCATTGTCTTACTTGCTATTCATTATGCTGTATGACTTATGCACTTTTAGTCACATCATATAAGTTATGATTAATAACATCTCATGACTGTATGGCTCCTTAAAGATTCAATAAATAAACTTGTAAGCATATATAGCATTATACTTTCATGATCTTACCTGATGTTCTTTATGCTGTATGAACTCTGCAACTTTGATTAAACTCAGTGAATATCACGATGAATAAAGAAACATATAAGCACATACATATGTAGAAATAAACATGTACTCACATATGGAATGTAAGCACACATATCATGATACTTTCATTTTACCTTGATGATCTTTCTTGCTGTTTAGTATACTGTATGATTCATGCAATGTTATGTCAAGATATCTGTATGGCTCCATAAGGTTATAGTGAAACCGAAGTGATAAGAAAAACTGTATGAAACTGGATGAAACTGTATGCTTGGCTGCTATGGCCTATTTAATCATATCCACTCAACGGCCTGTAGCCGGAGTACCAAACTGTATGGGACACAGATCTGCTATTCTATGTCGCGACATAGCCTTATCTACATGGTTTCTACCTAACCTCAATGGAGCATATTAATGGAATGACAATAGATAAAACAAAAGCAAAGTAACTGTGTCATAATTTGCATGCTTGTGTCATGTTATTTTCACATGTTTGTGTCATAAAAATTAACTGCTTCATCATTTCATAAAATTTACTGCTTACCTGTATGCTGATAGCCTCGCCAAGCGGGCAACTTGTGTCATGTTAGTTTCACACCATTTGCATGCTTGCATTTTGTGTTTATACATGTGTTCATGTTGTCTTTTTGCTTTAAAATGGTTGAAGACATACAAGTTGAGAAAAGGAATACAATTGCATAGAATTCATAACTTCATACACCATTTCACATCATTTCACAATTGCATAGAATACAATTACAAGTTGTGTTTACCTCATTTCACATCATTTGCATGCTTGCATGTTGTTTTGATGCATGTTCTAATGTTGTCTTTTTGTTTTAAAATGATTGGAGGCATATAAGTTGAGCAAAGGAATACAATTTCATTGAAAATGAAGTCAAAAGAGCATAAAAACATAAGTCGCGAGCGCGCAAATGAAATTCGCGAGCGCGCGACGTGTTTTCCAGCCTGCGCAGTCTGTACTCTTTTGGTCATATCTCTCAATTTACAACTCCGATTTGGGTGATTCAAAAACCCATGTAAAGATAACACATAGAGGAACAAATAACTCTTCTATGACACTTCCTAATTCCATCGTTAAATGGGGTAAAAATCAAGGTGAAGTTACTGGTAACTTTTCCAACAAAACCTGTTTCAGCATGAACTCAATATCTACTTCATTTATTCATTTCATCTCATGCTTTTTCACCATTTTCAGTCATCTTACTCAACATGAAACAACATATTTTCTCATTATCAACACACCACACAAATTCTCATGCAAGGAAATTAATTAAACGAAAAGAGATAGCACACCTTCACTCCAAAAAGCTTAAGCTCTTCTTTTTAGCTTCCTTTTTCTTCTACCTTTGAGCTCACCTCTCCTATACATGAGAATTCTTATGAATACTCTACAATATCACCAAATGATTCAAGTATGAAATTCAAGAAGGTTTACTTACTTGGATAGAATAGAAATTGAATTAATGCTTGAATCCCATTAAAATCTTCACTACCATTAAAAGTGATGGAGAAAGGAAAGTGGAAGAGGAAAGTAGAGGAAGAAGATGAAGATAAGGATGAAGAAATGAAAATGAAATGGAACTCACGGGTAGTCTCTAGAATATCATTGATTTTTATGTGAAAATTACCAAATGGTACCTCAAGTATCAAAATGGTACAACTCAATACCTCAACTTTATACTTTAGTGCAAGCAAGTCCTAATCCTTATACTTTGATCTTTTTGTTTCCTTCAAGTAAGTCCACTTCTTTTCCTTATTTCAATTACATCCCACTCTAGACTCTAATGGCTCGAACCGGGTTTTGGAGCAGCCCGACTCGACTCTAAGCAACGACTCGATTCAATAGAAAAAATGGGACGTTACAGTTCTACCCCCCTTAAAGAATTTCGTCCTCGAAATTCACTTACATTAAACACTTACAACTCTCCTAATAGTTTCCAACTCAATTTGATTCTTCGTTCATCGGCTAGCACTTACTAGCCTTATGTTCTCCACATGATTCTCCCAAATGAACATCCATACTAGCTAATATATCCAGTCCATATCAGCACTCAATCCAAAGACCTATATACTGCCCATTCTAAACATATCAGCATATCATAGACATATCATATACATATCATATCATCATCTCATATACATATCATCATCTCATATACATATCAAGGCATTTCATTGCAATAGCCTATTCAAAGATTTGCATAAAGTAAATTCTCATAAAGCATGATGAGATTATAGAAACATATCCTGAGATCACATAGTTTATGTTCATAACTGAGTGAATAACTTCATGTCGTCATGGTACTTACTTTTATCATGGTACTTCTTCTCATCCACTGTCATGCATATATACATATAGTCATACATGCATACTTGCAAGTTCCACTCAAGAACAAAACAAAATGAAACTAAAGTTCCAAATGTCAATACATGAAAGTAATTATACACAATCACAAAGTTATGCAAATCATGCAATGTGCCATATAGATTATCTCAACTTGACCATTTATCCATAATGATTTGGTAGTGTCATCCAAATAGAATTCACTAAGGACTAGCAATTCCTCCTTTCTTCTTTTTTTTTTTTTTTGACTCTTAGATAGGTCACATAAATCCATAAATCATCCATAACTTAAAAATACTTCTATTAATGATTAACCAATCTTTTCTGTCTGAAGAATGATCACTTATAAAATCTTGATCATTTTGGCTCAGAATTTATTCTCATATGCCCATAGTGAGATCAACACGAACCACAATTTGTACATATTCATGAACTCTCAAAGGATAGTAAGTCTGATCTTGTATATACTCTGATGCATCTTTACTTCTATTTCCATCAAATCTTAATAACCATGATTCCTAATTTGTCACAAAAACTCTGAATGATTATCATCTCATTTAAATCATCCGAATTCATATTCCTTCACCTCTTTAATTGATGCTTTTCTTAATCTTAATTCACTCACATGACTAGATCCATTCTGACTTATCTAATTTCCTGGTATAACATCAATTCAATAGTTGGACAACTATCTCTCCATGTCCAATGGCATTCATCATTTCACTTAATCATCATGGTCCAATATTTATATAACATAATTATCTTCATTTTTTTTTTGAATCATAGAATCTCTCATTAACCTTACATAACATCTAGAATTCACCAAATACTTTAAACCTCAAAAACTAAATCTTGTTGAATATAATTCATACTTATACCATATTAACCCACAAGGTGCCACAATTCATACAGATCCACTACTAGGCTCATCAAGATTTAAGTAATTTACTTCTTCCTAAGAATCACCATACTTTTCTTATAACCATAGTACTTTATATTATTCCTGATAGTCATACATTTGCAAAATAGCTGATGAACACCACAATATACTTGACTCCACCAAATAGTAAGTATTTCTCATAAATAGAAATCACTTCTCATAAATGACTTGAAATAATGACATTAGTTCTTATGAAAAACACTCATCACCCATTCTTAGAGCAAATCACATCAAATCATTCATCATTAAGATCATTTATGTAAATACACCAATGAATATATGTATATATGTATTCTATCCAGCAAAATGCTTATCTCAATAGTCATATTAGATTCCATTAACCACAATCATGTAAACATCAATACTTTTCTTAACTAGATTCTAATGTCCTTATATTCGAATCAGTTCATTTTCTTATTATATAAGACTAGCATCTCATCCTCAACATACTCCTTCCATAGGCACATGTACACACATTTATGCATTTTATGCATGCATTTCACATTCACATCATTTCACCTTTATACTCTTAATCATGCATAACTTAATATAGCTTTGTGCTTACACAACCATACAAGTGTACACTTCATCTGACATACTTAAGTATATACGTATATGTTATTTTCATGTTTAAGTCATAAACCAATATACTTCATAGCTCATGAACAAACATTTTTACAAGTCATTCATGCTATCACAAACATACTTAAGTATATACATATATGTTATTTTCATGTTTAAGTCATAAACCAATATACTTCATAGCTCATGAACAAACATTTTTACAAGTCATTCATGCTATCACAATCATGGATAAAAATCAGTTTCAAAATACATCTCATAATACTTATAACATTGAGAACTCATATCAACTCATGAAAGCACACAAATCCTTAACACCTCAATAATATTTCATCTCCAATAACCACTACATCGAATTCCCTATCCAATATTCTCTAAGCATATACTCCATGCATAATGGTCTAAAAGGATATAACCAGTAATCATCAATAGTAACCTCAATATATACTCCGCTTACCACGACACCATTCTCCAATGGCTGGTTGTTTCCAATCAAACCAATATGGCATGTCTTGAACTTAAATTACTCATACTCTCACTGCAAAATAGATAAATTCCTACATAGATACCCCTATAGTCCGAGAACCGCCTAAACCTAGGCTCTGATACCAAAAATTGTAACATCCCTTCCCGGTCCACCCGTTAACCCGAATGAACCGAGCCGAGACGCTACAATCTGGTTGAACTTATATCCTGTCATGCTGATATCATCGTGTATGCTAAATATGAATATAAAACACTCCCAATTAAACTTCAAACTTTCAATATCTCCAACTAATCATCATAACACAACAACACTTTATATATATAGTCATAACTGTATAAATCCTCAATAGCATTTAATATCCAGTAATTAATTTCATTCATGATCTATATCAAGTCTTCATGACCTAATCATACCAACTATAGTAAAATATGTCAAGCATTTCCTCCAAATACTTACACCACAATAATTACATGCTTCAATTATATTTCCAATCACATAAGCTCTATCAAATGTAATAATTATACATGCCATAAACCTTAATAAATGCCATAATTCTTAATTATACAACTCTCAATCTACTATAACCAAATTAGTCACTTCTGCTTTGAAAGTACTCCTCAAGTCTTCAAGTAGCAACCACGATCTTCAACCTACGCGTGATAAAAATCGACGCGCTAAGTATAAAACTCAGTGGTGCTCATAATTCACATACTTAATAAAGTGCGATGGCAACTAACTTAAAATACAAATTTCATAAAGCATTGATCATCATAGAATCAGTAAATTTCAACATAAATGTCTCTTTATAGCAAAGAATAAACTTCTAATTCACACCATAAATAATTTAGTTCTAATTATCTCATAACTCCTTTACATGAACCTCTATCACACATTATGATACTATCATGATCTTACCTGCTGTTCATTGTGTTGTATGAATGAAATCAATAAACATGTAAGAATACATAACAGTATATGTTCATTGTCTTACTTGCTATTCATTATGCTGTATGATTTATGCACTTTTAGTCACATCATATAAGTTATGATTAATAACATCCCATGACTGTATGGCTCCTTAAAGATTCAATAAATAAACTTGTAAGCATATATAGCATTATACTTTCATGATCTTACCTGATGTTCTTTATGCTGTATGAACTCTGCAACTTTGATTAAACTCAGTGAATATCACAATGAATAAAGAAACATATAAGCACATACATATGTAGAAATAAACATGTACTCACATATGGAATGTAAGCACACATATCATGATACTTTCATTTTACCTTGATGATCTTTCTTGCTGTTTAGTATACTGTATGATTCATGCAATGTTATGTCAAGATATCTGTATGGCTCCATAAGGTTATAGTGAAACCGAAGTGATAAGAAAAACTGTATGAAACTGGATGAAACTGTATGCTTGGCTGCTATGGCCTATTTAATCATATCCACTCAACGGCCTATAGCCGGAGTACCAAACTGTATGGGGCGCAGATCTGCTATTCTATGTCGCGACATAGCCTTATCTACATGGTTTCTACCTAACCTCAATGGAGCATATTAATGGAATGACAATAGATAAAACAAAAGCAAAGTAACTGTGTCATAATTTGCATGCTTGTGTCATGTTATTTTCACATGTTTGTGTCATAAAAATTAACTGCTTCATCATTTCATAAAATTTACTGCTTACCTGTATGCTGATAGCCTCGCCAAGCGGGCAACTTGTGTCATGTTAGTTTCACACCATTTGCATGCTTGCATTTTGTGTTTATACATTGTTCATGTTGTCTTTTTGCTTTAAAATGGTTGAAGACATACAAGTTGAGAAAAGGAATACAATTGCATAGAATTCATAACTTCATACACCATTTCACATCATTTCACAATTGCATAGAATACAATTACAAGTTGTGTTTACCTCATTTCACATCATTTGCATGCTTGCATGTTGTTTCGATGCATGTTCTAATGTTGTCTTTTTGTTTTAAAATGATTGGAGGCATATAAGTTGAGCAAAGGAATACAATTGCATTGAAAATGAAGTCAAAAGAGCATAAAAACATAAGTCGCGAGTGCGCAAATGAAAGTCGCGAGCGCGCAAAGCACCAAAAGAGAGTCAGTGAGTTTACAGGCCAAGTCGCGAGCGCGCAAATGAAATTCGCGAGCGCGCGACGTGTTTTCTAGCCTGCGCAGTCTGTACTCTTTTGGTCATATCTCTCAATTTACAACTCCGATTTGGGTGATTCAAAAACCCATGTAAAGATAACACATAGAGGAACAAATAACTCTTCTATGACACTTCCTAATTCCATCGTTAAATGGGGTAAAAATCAAGGTGAAGTTACTGGTAACTTTTCCAGCAAAACCTGTTTCAGCATGAACTCAATATCTACTTCATTTATTCATTTCATCTCATGCTTTTTCACCATTTTCAGTCATCTTACTCAACATGAAACAACATATTTTCTCATTATCAACACACCACACAAATTCTCATGCAAGGAAATTAATTAAACGAAAAGAGATAGCACACCTTCACTCCAAAAAGCTTAAGCTCTTCTTTTTAGCTTCCTTTTTCTTCTACCTTTGAGCTCACCTCTCCTATACATGAGAATTCTTATGAATACTCTACAATATCACCAAATGATTCAAGTATGAAATTCAAGAAGGTTTACTTACTTGGATAAAATAGAAGTTGAATTAATGCTTGAATCCCATTAAAATCTTCACAACCATTAAAGGTGATGGAGAAAGGAAAGTGGAAGAGGAAAGTAGAGGAAGAAGATGAAGATAAGGATGAAGAAATGAAAATGAAATGGAACTCACGGGTAGTCTCTAGAATATCATTGATTTTTATGTGAAAATTACCAAATGGTACCTCAAGTATCAAAATGGTACAACTCAATACCTCAACTTTATACTTTAGTGCAAGCAAGTCCTAATCCTTATACTTTGATCTTTTTGTTTCCTTCAAGTAAGTCCACTTCTTTTCCTTATTTCAATTACATCCCACTCTAGACTCTAATGGCTCGAACCGGGTTTTGGAGCAGCCCGACTCGACTCTAAGCAACGACTCGATTCAATAGAAAAAATGGGACGTTACAGGCTCATTGTTGTATCTTTCAATTTCATGGCCAGACTTCATATTTGCCTTAATTATATTATCAAGATTTGTGGATGCACCATCAGAAACTCATTTGTAGCAGCAAAGAGAGTTCTAAGGTACATACAAGGCACATTTGATTATGGCTTATTCTATAGAAAATCCACAACAATCAAATTGATGGGATTTTAAGATAGCGATTAGGCTAACTCTATTGAAGACATGAAGAGCAAAACAAGCTATAGTTTTTCATTTGGATCAGGAGTTATTTGTTGGGGAACACAAAAAAATATAATCAACAGTTGAAGCATAGTACTTTGCTGCATCTGTTACTGTTAACCAAGCAATCTGGTTAAGAAAAATCTTGGTTGGTTTGAAATTTTTGCAAGAAAAAGCTACTGAAATTCTCTATGATAATAAAGCAGTCATTGCAATGGTGAACAACCCAGTATTTCAAGGCAAAACAAAGCACATCAAGATAAAATACCATGCTATAAGAGAAGCTGAAAAAGAAAAAGAAGTGGTAATTAAGCATTGCAGCAGTGAAGATCAAGCTACTGATATCTTCACAAAAGCATTGCAAAAACCAAGGTTTGAATTTCTAAGATCACTTCTTGGTGTTCACTCCATCACATGCCTCAAGGAGGAGTGTTGAGGACAACCACTACTATTACTGTTCATCAAAATAAAAAATGATGCATTTGCTGTCATTTTGGTTCTTTAGATATTTTTGGTATTTTGTACTTTTGTAATCTTCCATATCCTTAGATTAGTTTAGAATTGTTGTAAAGGTATGGAGGAGCTTAACTTATGCAGAAGTTTGATGGATAAACTTCCTTAATTTCTGAAAGTTTGGTTACAAACTTATTTAGAAACTTTGTATAAGTATCAGTTTGAAGTGAATGAAAATAGGTCTTTTCTTCATAACGTTTAAGCTCAGTTTCTTTAAGTAAATATTAGTCCTCTTCTTTCCTTTTTACACCAACAATATATCATCTTCCTTTCCATTTATAAAACCATTTATGTGGATAGCATTTTAAAATTACAGTTTTAATTTAATTTTGTTAAATTGAGAATTAAATGATAAGATTTAAATTACTGGCTCCGTCCTATTGTAACTGTTCTTCAAGTTAACCATACAAAAAATTAAAAAAAAAAATCATTATCTTGAGATAAATATAGTTGCTGTTATGAAATAAATGGACATCCTATATGCGCTAGAAGTTTGTATTCCTAATTATTGCAAACTATATTTTCCTAGTTTGTATAATACTCTATTAGGTTCCACTTATGTATATATATATATATATATATATATATATATATATCTTTTCATCAATAAGAAATGGCATACTCTCATATTTTCTCCCTATTCTCTCTTTATTTCTCTCCTTTTATATTATTTTATAACACGTGATCTGCACGATTCATTCTACCATTATAATTTTTTATTGCTTTGATTTTTCGCTCTCTTGATCAAATCACAAATTGCTAAAAGGTCTCTTGATCAGATTGTTTAAAGGGAGGATAATTTATAGGTTGTGACAATCAATGTTAAGATTGGTGTATTTATTGGTATATATCCAAAAAAGGTAATTTATTTTGTATCTCTATAATTATTTCTCTTTTAACCATTTTGATATTATTCGTTATTCAATAGTTGCCGCAATTGTTTTAAAGAATCAATAAAACTTATGATACGTTTTTGTTTGATGTTAAAAGCAAATGATAAAAAGAAAAGAAAATCAAATTCAATATATGTTTCACAGGCTAATGATAGCCACACTTTTATGGATTTATATCGTAATTGATTTTTTTTTTTTTTTTATGGTTTTGTTTTTAATTCCAATGACAGTTACAAAGATTTTTGGTCCACAATTTGATTTCCAATTATATACAATTTTTCATTGTGTATATGTATATGTTTCTAATCTGTGTATATACAATTACTTGATTTCGTTTTGATTTTAATGGTTGTTTTGGTTCTTAAATTACTTGATTTCGTTTTCAAAATTATATACAATTTTTTTATTGTGTATATATATTCCACTCATTTATATATATGTAGTTATTATGTATTCTAATATACTTGTTTGATTTGATAAAAATCAAGATTATGGTTAATAAATAAATATGGTATTGTATGATTATTTATTTTATGTATAAAAGTTACTATGATGTGATTTGCATACATTCAAGTATCCATATGTTGATTCAGGTGCGTTGATGATGGTATATGTATTATCTTCCAAAGATTGTTGCCACTTTGGTTCCTTGGCTTTTGATTTTACAAAGTTAGAATTTTTTTGCATAGACTTAGAAGTTGTTTATTATACTGGTTAATAACAGTATTGAACTGCATATTTATTGTCTCTTATTCACATTTAATGAAACATGAATTAAAGATAATAACATTATTTTATTATCTAATTAATGTAATTATTTTATTTTATAATGATATTTTTATCGTTTCAAATCTTATCAAATTTGAATTTATGGTCATTTGTATTTCGGATAAGAATTATTATATTTAGATGCAATGAATAGTGGAGATAAAAAATCTAATCAAAATAGTATAAATGCAATAATTTTCTCTATTCAATATTCGATAATTAAATATTTTATTTGTTCTTTGGAATGGTTTGAAAGGAAGATATAACAATCAAAATCTCATCATGAATAGATGCATATATCGCTACAAGATTGTAAACTTGTAAGTTATTTTAATTTTGTAATATTACGGGTATTATTTTATTATTATAATTATTACTATATATTGATATATATTATAAATATGGTACAAATTTTGAAAATTGATTCATTTATTTTTTAATATAATTAAGATATTGTCGTTATTATGTTTGGAGTTTATATTAGCCCTTGATATAGAATTGCAAATGATATTTATACCTTGAATATGCTTCTGAAGTAGTAATATCAAGAGAGAAGATTTTAAAATATATTTTAAAATTTTTTTATATCATTGGACAAAATAAAAAGATCTTAATAAAGATCACGAGGCCGCCTAACTAAATGTTGCTCCATTCCTTGAAAAGAATAGAATAATATATATATGGATGTAGCAATGTCTATCTAACTAGATCTGAAGCATTCCTTGAAGTGAATGCAATAATATATGATATTGGGTGTGAATAATGATAAAGATACACTTGTCAGTGAGAATATTAATGAGATCATAGTTGAAATAATGATCTTAGCAATTATAGTAGTTACATAATGTCATGACCCGATTCCATGGGCCGGACCGGCACTAGCGCTCAGGTAAGCTTAAAGCCCCCGAGGCCCGTAGTAAGCCTGAAACACTAAAAAATTTACTATCTCAATATAATTTTAAACATTTAGCCCATATTTATAGGAAAATAAACCTCAAGATTTTATTAAATCTCGGACCAAATTTATCAGCTACAACATTCCACAGTTCGGGCCCAATTAACAATACATCACATTTTTAATATGGTCTCACATAATTATATCGTCTATGTTAATACACGACTAATTGTATGCAAATTCTACAACTGCGGAGTCACTAACTATTTGGTATACATAGCTTTTTATACATATAATTACATAGTAAAATAATTAGGAAACTAGAAAAATTTTCTTCTAGCGCTGCGGCAAAGGAACATAACTTAACCAAATTAAAGAGAAACTTACTTCCTAAAAAATTAAACAAGATATGTGAGCCTTCTAAGAAGTAATACTTATTGCACAACACACGCATTCACACAAATGTATAAATATATCAATCTAGTCATCCGACTAGTTATATGCTCACGCAGCCAGTCACACAAATGGCAAATCACCAGCACTCACAAGCATTAACATCTTCATATAACCACATCACGTGGAAATCAGTCAGTGGCGTCACCGAAACCCCGATAAACCGTTCTCCCACATGGCTCATCCACTCACGTCTGCACCAGGGAGCCGATCCCCCATACTGGCCGACCGGTCTAATCCTCACTTGACCAGCACTCTCATTGTTTTTCCATTCCCTCTTTCTCTCTCTCTTTTTTTTTTTATTTTTTATTTTTTATTTTTTTATATACCAATAGGAGGCAACTTGGTGGTCTCCATCCAATCTAGATCATCAGGCGCACACAACAGGAGGCCACCCTGCGGGCTGCGATCAAATCTAGATTTTCAGGTGCGCAACAACAAGCAGCTATCCTGTGGTTAACGGTAACGGTAACGGTAGGTGCACACGGGGGCGCCGATCTCCCATTTATCCGGCTAACGGTAATCATAATTAGGATCCATATAACGGTAACGGTAATCATAATCAGGATCCATATAACGGTAACGGTCTCACAAACCCATGGTGACCCACTTCATCCCAATTCCACACAAACAAAGCATAGCATTATCACAACACAATTAATCAAATATTGCAATCAAATGCAGACATATTGATCAGTTGAACATCATAATGCAATGCACAATTAGACATCCATTCTCAAATGCAATTAAATAATTAAATAAATACTATTAACAATAAAGAACAACGATAAAATAAATGATAATAATAAACAATAAAAATGAAATAATTAAATAATTAAATAATTAAATGAATAATAAAGATAATAAATAAATAATTAGAGCACTCTATTTATTATTTATTAAGTTATAGAATTAATCTAAATAAACTTATTAATTATGTCACTAATTAAAACTAGTCTAGGTTCTATTAAAATTTCGGTAGCACCTCCCTAAAATTTGACTAAACCACAATTCAACAATATAATATCAAAGCCCATCCGTCGGGCAATTCAAATCAACTCATTCCGTCCGCCATAACCTTATTTATCAATTATTCGATTAATCAATTCACACAGCCGATCCATCGGGCAATCAATTCACACAGCCCATCCGCTTCAACTACATGTATCATCCATCAAACTCTCACATATATACACTTAATAGTTCCAAATTAACTAATTAAAAACCTATATTAACCTCCAAGCATGATTCAATGACATTATTAATTGCTTTAAAACTATTTACTTGTCTAAGCCTTAAATTATAACCCTCCCCTACCAATATTTATTAAAATTCCTAAATTAGCTTACATAAATATTAGCTAGGAATTCTTATCTTAATACCGAACCTCTAGTTGTAACTAATGGTCATGAAATATATATAACAATATGCAGAACTAATTTGCATTTACATTATACCGACTGATTCTTAGCAAAATTATATTTGATTGATTATTCGTTCAAACTCTATTTAATTTACTTTATTACTCAATTAAATTCATTAATTAATTCCTTATATACAACAATTGAGAATTTAGTCTTAGAGCGTACCAATTGAGAATCCGGCAACGATTCCATGATCAGCTCGGAGAGAAGAGAATTCTGTCCCTTTGGGCCTCGTCGGAGTGTTGCCGGCCGGTCACCGAACTGCTGCCACCAGCCGCCGTGCACGGTGGCCAGAAAGTCGTGGCCGCTCAGAACCGAACGCTCTCCACTCCATTTGGCTCGATTCTTCCCCAGGAGTTCGTTTTTGGCATTCGTTTTGCGAGATCGATTTTCTAGGTGGCCGAAATGAGCCCGACAGTCACCCCTTTCACCGCCGCTCTTGCGGTTTCTTCCTACATGCTCCATCGCCGGATTTGTTTGAAGGAAAGTGATCGCGTGGAGGACTAGAGTCGTCTGAGACTCTCCTTAAAGTCTCTCGTCGCCGGAATCACTAGACTTCACTGGAAAATCGAAGAGCAGGTGAGGTTGGTGGAGACAGCTTCAATTGCGCAGCTAGAGGTCCGATCAGGGCGAGGGAAGGCTGGGAAATGAACCGGAGACTCCAGGGAATCCGATCGCCACCTAGGGATGGTGGCCGAAAACGGCTGAGGGAGGAGGGCCAGTGCTGTTACTCCCCGCTGAATGAAGAAAGAAGAAGAAGAGGGGAAGAAAAGGAAATAAGTCGGTTTCTAGATCATTACGATTCGATTCGAATCGGTTTGGTCTGATTCAATGATTTGGCTCGATTTTTGCTCGGTTTGCAGGTTTTTCACTTGGTTTTCAGGTTATTCGTGTGATTTTTGAAAAATCAATTTCAATTTCGGGTCCGGATCGATTTATTTTGATTAATTTAGTTAGATTCCGTAACATTTCTCCATTTTACTCTGTAACAATAAAAACAATAATAATAATGATACTTGATTTTTGGATAATTTATTCATATAATAATCACACATATATAAATATATTTTATAATGGATTAGTAACTGGAGTTCTATATTATTTCCTAAAATTTTTAAGTGTTCTCAAATCGAAGATTCCGATAATATATTTTTGGGCTTGGGTCGAGCTGGCAAATTTGGGCTCGAATCGAGACTGTATTCTATTCGCAGCCCACATAGTCAAAATTTCTGATTTTTAATTTAATAAAAATTCAAAAGTTTCAAAAATAAAAATTTGGGTTATTTCACATAATTAAGAATAAATTTTACCACCATAAATGATACAAATAATGTGGCATATATTGGATTATGTACTTGTTGTGCACCATCATATCGAAAAGCAAATTTGATTTTGGTAGTGTTGACGCCTGTTTTTATGCCCCCACATGATCCGATGATGATACGAGGATACAGAATGATGGGTTAATGCTATCTATCAGTCTTTTAATCCAAGGATTTAAATTAAACTGATTTTAAGTGTCTGACTGGGTCATAGCTGCGTCACGCAGCTATGTTAGACTACATGACGTTTTTTGTATTAATCGACATGTAGCTCTGATACAGCAAGTAAGCTGCATCACGCAGCTATGCTCTGTGACCTACTTCTATAAATAGATCTTTTTCTCACGTTAAACAAAACTTTGGAAAACTTTTGGAACGATTCTGAAACCCTAAAAAACACGTCCTGCAGCCACATTCTGCTCCAGAAGCTCTTTTGAGTTCATTTGAAGGAGAATTGCCATTACATATTCATTTTAGGTGAATCAAACTAGAAAAAAAGAGAGAAAATTAAGAGAGAAAAGAGTGAACATTTAAATCCTTGTTGACAAAGCTTCTGGATCACCTTAATGTTTTCGCACTGCCCCCGAGTGACCCGAAAAATGCTCGATTTATGATTTTTAGAAATTGGAAAAGTGATTATTAAAAAATGGTGACAAAACCCTTTTAGGAATACGATGCCGATAAATCGATCTTATAAAACATTTTGAGTCGCCACCCATTTTTTCGGCAATGGGACCATTTCCAATTAAAAATGACTTCATTTAACCCAATTTTATTTAAGGCCAATTATTTTAAAAGACTGGTCAGGCGCACCAAGTGTGTCACACAACTAACAGTTGCGTGACGGACCCGATAGCTGCGTGACACAGCTCACTTTCGGAACCGTTGCCACGTATCCAAACAGAATGTAAAACCGTTATTTGTCGGCTTTCAAGGTGACGTCACCTTAATTGGAGTTGCGTGACGTAACTATCAGTGCCGTCACGTACCTTATAGCTGCGTGACGCAGCTCTACTATTACTCAGTCACCCTCAATTTGGTTTTAAATCAATCCTTGGGTTTAAAGACTTCCGGTCAACCATGATCCTTTATTCCACGTCCTCGTATCCTCATCGGGTTAGGCGGGGGCATAAAGACACGCGTCAACAGTTTGCCCCCCCCACTTTATCATTAATTGTATAAACGATTAATGTTAAAGTGGTCCATTGACGCGCCTTCAATTTGGTAATCATCCTCAAAGCTCAGTTTGATTGGATTGAAAGATGTTGGGTTGACTTGATCATCTGGCCACCTCCTCAGCTCAGTTTGATCGGCTTTTGTTGGCTCCAATCGGATCGGTAATGACCTCCAAAATTCGGTCTGATTGGCTATGAAGATACCTTCGAGGCTCGGTTTGATTGGCTATGAAGATACCTTCGAGGCTTGGTTTGATTGGCTCGCAGGGTTTTAATTGCCCTAGTCAACTTCGTAATGCAACATCATTAACCAGGAAGAAATTCGAAACAGCTTCGTAATACACCATCACTGTTTGGTGAGACCTTATCGGCTTCAAGAAACCATCACCGTTTGGTCATTCAAATTGTCCTGATCAGCTTCGCAATACACCATCACTAATCAGTAAGAGGATTGACTCGATCAGCTTCGTAATACACCATCACTAATCGAGAAAAACGATCCAAACAGCTTCGTAATACACCATCACTATTCGGTGGGACCTATCGGCTTCGAAAAACCATCACCGGTTGGCCTGAAAAATTGTTCAAGAGAAAAAGAAAGCAATTTCTATGTACAAACAGACCTTGCCTTTTGTTAAAAAAAATGTTGGGACGTCACATGCCCCCATGCATTAATCATAAATTTTAAAATTTTGCATCAGGGCAAAAGTTATACTTTTGCCCCCAGTCCGGAATTCCGACCCAGGACAAAAAATATTAGCTTTTTAGGCAAACCTTTTAATGTTTATTGCCAAACTTTGGTTTAAAAGTTTTGCAAAAATTTAGCAAAAATTTAGGCAAGAAAAATTTTAATCCTGAATTTTCAGGTATACCTTTCCTGATGCAATGTTTGAAAGAAAATTTACCTGAGGGTACTTTGGGCAATTTGATGCGTCTGCCCCCTGTGCAGTGAGTAGACGAAATTGCTGAAGTATACGAACCGCACACTGATGTCAAATTGCTTGAATGGATCATCGTGGGCCTAAATGGGCGTTGATGGGCCGTTGTGGGCTTAAAGTGGTGAATGGGCCCCCTTTTTTGGACTTGAAAGTGTGTTAATGGGCTTGGACCCATTGTTTATTATAAGTAAGCTTCTTAAACATTTCATTTTTACTTTTCAAAACTCTAGGCTTTCCGAAAACACTCTGAACTTCAACCAAAATGTCTCAGCTTCCCGAGATCCTAGCTTCCGCCTACACACCGGAGATGAACACTCTGGGTGTAACACCCCTTCCCGGTCCACCCGATAACCCGAATGAACCGAGTCGAGATGTTACAAACCGGTTGACTTAAATGTTCTGACATGATGATATTATACTAAATGCTGATTATTATATTTACAGATGCTGTTTACATTAATAGTGTACTGAATATTTATATACATGATACAAGTTTTCAAAGTGAAATGGGCCCACTGTGTGCCCTGTACATGCCATGAAATGGATAAATAAAAGTTACATATTAAAATGAGTAGCTACCCTGAAGACTATGTCTTCTACAGATGAACTGCTGCAGTTGTACGCTGACGCTCTATAGACCAGTCTCAAAAACCTGCGAGTTAAACAGGTAACTCGCTGAGCTATTACAGCTCAGTGGATATCTCATAAAACAACAATAAGCACACATATAAGTAGAAAGACTTATGTAAGCAAATATAATCACACATAACATGCTACTTTCATTTGTGCCTTGATGATCTTTCTTACTGTTTATGTTACTGTGTGTTTCATGCAATAGCCAGTTACAATATCGGTATGGCTCCATAAGGTTATAGTGAAACCGAAGTGATAAGATAAACTGTATGAAACTGGAGGAAACTGTATGCTATAGGCCCCGAACCGGATTCGCCTATGCCAATATTGTCCGTTTCGGTGCCCCTAACCGGATTTGCACCGCACGGTTTAATCATATCCACTCAACGGCCTGTAGCCGGAGTTCCAAACTGTATGGGGCGCAGATCTGCTATTCTATGTCGCGACATAGCCTTATCTACATGGTTTCTACCCAACCTCAATGGAGCTTAATATTAGCATCTCAACAATGTAACACAATAGCACAGAAATGGTTTCACAACTTCATAGTTCATCATAGTGATTTGATTTCACATCATATAAATGCTTACATATTGTTTTAATCCATGTTCTTATGTTATATTTTTGTTTTACAATGAGTGGATGCATGCATGTTGAGCAAAGGAATGTAATTGTATAGAAAATGAAGTCCAAAATGCATGAAAACACAAGTCGCGAGCGCGCAGGGTTAAGTCGCGAGCGCGAGATGCTTCCCAGAGAGAAGTCGCGAGCGCGTCTTCAAACCTCGCGAGCGGGAGAAGTGCAATCAAGAGTCAGAGAGGTTTCTGGCTCAAGTCGCGACCGCGCAGCACAAGTCGCGAGTGCGAGATGAAGTCGCGAGCGCGCTTGTGGAGTTCGCGAGCGCGAAATGCGCAAACTGAGAGTCAGAGAGCTTCTGGCCGAAGTCGCGACCGCGCAACCTTAGTCGCGAGCGCGAGACTAAGTCGCGATCGCGCATATGGAAGTCGCGAGCGCGAGATGTGCCATTTGAGAATCAGAGAGTTTTTGGCCAAAGTCGCGACCGCGCATGTGAAAGTCGCGAGCGCGACTTGCTTTCCAGACCGCGCGAGCGCGCGACGTGTTTCCAGATTGTGCAGTCTGTGTTCTTTTGGCCATAACTCTCAATATACAACTTCAAATTGAGTGATTCAAAAGCCCACGTAAAGCTAACACATAGGGAACAAATAACTCTTCTATGACACTTCCTAATTCCATCATTTAATAGGGTCAAAATCAAGATGAAGTTGCTGGTAAAATTTCCAGCAAACTCTGGTTCAACATAAACTCATTCCATCCCCTGTTTTCATATCATGTCCAATCCCTTCACTCAACAATAAGCAACATATATGCTCATTAGCAACACACTACACCACTTTGCATGCAAAGAAATTAGTAATTCACATGAGATATCAAACCTTGACGTCAAAAAGCTTGAACTCTGTTTTAGTTTCCTTTTTCTGCTGTCTTAGAGCTCCCTTCTCCTATATACATCAACATTCACAGGAATTATCTACAATATAACTCAAGTAGAAGTTGGATAACATAGAGGGACAAGAACTTCTACTTACTTGGAGGTGACTTAATACTTACGACCATGCAAATGAAAAGGAAAAGAGAGGGAAAGTAAGAAGAGAATGATAAACATGAAAATGGGGAAAGTGAAACTGATATCAACGGGTTGGCTCTAGAAATCCATGATTTTTATGCCAAAGTTTCTAAATGGTACCTCAATTATTAATGGTTACAACTAAATACCCAAGCTGTATGTCCTCATGCAAGCCGGTCCTAAACTTTTCATGCAATTCAATCCAAACCAGGTTTGGTTCAACCCAACTCAACTCAAGAGGATGTTACAGTTCTCCCCTCCTAAAAAAAAAAAATTCGTCCCGAAGTTTACCTGTTGTAAACAAATGCGGATATTGTTGTCGCATGGTTTCTTCTGATTCCCAAGTTGCTTCTTCTGTCTTATGATTCCTCCAAAGAATCTTCACTAATGCTATTTTCTTGTTCCGCAATTCTTTAGTTTCTCTGGCTAGGATCTGAACTGGTTCTTCTTCATACGTGAGATCCGGCTGAATTTCAATCTCGTCTGCTGATAACACATGTGAGGGGTCTGATCTGTATCTTCTCAACATGGATACATGAAATACATTATGGATTCGATCTAAGGTTGGAGGTAATGCTAGGCGATAGGCTAATGGTCCTACGCGTTCAACAATCTCGTATGGACCAATGAACCTAGGACTTAGCTTACCCTTTTGTCCAAACCTTAAGATCTTTTTCCATGGTGAAACTTTTAGAAATACCTTATCCCCAACCGAATACTCAATGTCCTTTCTTTTTAAATCAGCATAGGACTTCTGTCGATCACTTGCTTCCTTCAGCCGTCTTCTGATGATTTCTACTTTCTCTTCTGTGTCTCTCACCAAATCTGGACCCAAAATCTTCTTCTCACTAAGTTCTGTCCAACATACAGGTGTCCTGCATCTTCTACCATACAATGCTTCATAGGGTGCCATCTTGATGCTCGCTTGATAGCTGTTGTTGTAGGCAAACTCCATGAGAGATACATATCTGTCCCAACTGCCTTCAAATTCAATAACACATGATCTCAACATGTCTTCCAGGATTTGAATCACTCTCTCTGATTGCCCATCTGTCTGCGGATGAAATGCAGTGCTGAAATGCAGTTTCGTTCCTAATGCTTCTTGAAGTTTACCCCAGAACTTCGATGTAAACCTTGGATCACGATCAGAGATAATGGATAATGGAACTCCATGTAGTCGAACTATTTCTTGAACATAAATTTCTGCTAACTTATCTAGAGAAGAGTCCGTCCTGACTGGTAGAAAGTGAGCAGACTTGGTTAATCTGTCCACAATTACCCATACTGCATCATGCTTCCGCTGCGTCTGAGGTAACCCAGTAACAAAATCCATCGTGATCTGATCCCACTTCCATGTTGGCACTGTTATTGGATGAAGCAACCCAGATGGCAGTTGATGTTCTGCTTTTACTTGTTGACATGTTAAACATCTTGTTACAACATTTCCGATATCTTTCTTCATGCCCGGCCACCAATAGCCTTGCTTCAAATCTTGATACATCTTGGTACTACCTGGATGCATTGTATATGGACTGTTATGAGCTTCATGCAGAATCTTCTGTCTGACCTCCCCTGTCTGTGGTACAACAACTCTGTCTTCATAAAACAAAACTCCATTGCTATCCAATCTAAATTTCCCACCATGATCTTCCTGTATCTGTTTAACCCATAGGGCTATTTGTGCATCTTTCTTCTGTGCTTCTGCAACTTCCTGAACCCAAGATGGTTGTACTTGCATCTGTGCTAGAATAGCTCCTTGCTGTTGTAACTCCATGCTAATTCTCATTAAGCTCAAAGCATACAAGGATTTCCGGCTAAGGGCATTCGCTACCACATTAGCTTTGCCCGGATGATAATTAATGACATAATCATAATTAGCCAGAATCTGCATCCACTTCCGTTGTCTTGAATTCAAGTCCTTCTGTGTCGGTAAATACTTTAAACTCTGATGATCTGTGTAAATGTAACACTTCTCACCATACAGATAATGCCGCCATACTTTGAATGCTAGAACAATGGCTGCCAGTTCTAGATCATGGGTTGGATAATTCAACTCATGTGGTTTCAATTGTCTGGAGACATAAGCTACCACTTTCCTATCTTGCATGAGTACACACCCCAACCCAGTATGAGAGGCATCACTGTAAATTTCAAAGTCTTTACCTGACACTGGCTGAGTTAACACTGGTGCTTCAGTCAACTTTCTCTTCAAGGTGTCAAAACTCTGTTGACATCTCTCATCCCAGTGGAATACAACCTCTTTCTTCAACAATCTTGTTAAAGGTGATGCAATGATGGAGAATCCCTTTACAAACCTTCTGTAATACCCGGCTAATCCCAGAAAACTTCGAACTTCTGTGACATTTCTGGGTGGTCTCCAATCAACAATAGCTTCAATCTTCTTAGGATCCACTCTGATACCCTCCGATGACACCACATGTCCTAAGAAAGACACTTCTTCTAGCCAAAACTCACACTTACTGAGCTTGGCATAGAGTTGTTTATCTCTCAATATCTGAAGCACAATCCGCAAATGCTTATCGTGTTCTGCCCTGTCTCTGGAATAGACCAAAATGTCATCTATAAACACCACCACAAACTGATCCAGGTATGAATGAAACACGCGGTTCATGAGATCCATGAAAACCGCTGGTGCATTTGTGAGACCGAATGGCATTACTAAAAATTCAAAGTGACCATATCGGGTCCTGAATGCAGTCTTAGCGATATCTTTTTCCTTTATACGCAACTGATGATATCCCGACCTGAGGTCGATCTTAGAAAACATACCTGCACCTTTTAACTGATCAAACAAATCATCGATTCGCGGCAATGGATACTTATTCTTGATTGTCAGCTTATTCAGCTGTCTATAATCAATGCACAGTCTGAATGATCCATCTTTCTTCTTGACGAATAACACTGGTGCTCCCCAAGGTGATACACTGGGTCTGATAAAGCCTTTACCAATAACTCCTGCAGCTAAATTTTTAACTCTTTTAACTCTGCTGGTGCCATTCTGTAAGGTGCAATAGATACTGGTGCTGCTCCAGGATAGACATCTATGGCAAACTCCACTTCCCTCCTTGGTGGTACCCCTGGTAACTCATCTGGAAATACATCTGGATAATCACACACTGTTGGTATGTCTTGCACTTTTGACTTTTCTTTCTCTGCGTGTAATGCACATACCAAGTATGCTTCACAACCCTTCTGTATGAATCTCTTTGCTGCTATGGCTGATATCACATTACCCAGAAAATCTCGCCGCTTCCCGACTACTGTAATCTCTTCCCCTGCTGGTGTATATAATGTCACCCTTTTCTTTGCACAATCAACTAGAGCATGATGTCTAGATAGCCAATCCATACCCAGAATAACATCAAATTCTCTAAATGGCAACTCCATAAGGTCTCCTGGAAACTCCTTTCCATGAATAACAATTGGACAGTCTTTGATCACCGTATGAGTTGTTACTACATCTCCTAATGGATTGGTAACCAACATACCCTGACCCACATGTGCAACCGCTAACCCTTTAACCCAGGGTGTAGGCACACTAATGTATGAATGAGATGAGCCAGGATCAATTAAAGCATAAACTCCATGATCACATAAAGAAAACTCACCAACTATGACATCTGGAGCTTCTTCATCTTCTCTGGCTCGCATGGCATAAACCCTGGCTGGACCCCTAGTATCAGGCCTGTCCACAGTCTCTGACTGCTGTCTCTGCACTCCGGAGTTCTCGCCTCGACCTCGGCCTGCTATGAACGGTGTAGGAACTCTTGCCCTTTTAGGACAATCCTTCTTCTGATGGTCTGAGGCTCCGCATGTCCAACATTTACCAGTCACCAACCAACAATCTCCACCATGTCGTCTGCCACAATGCTCACAAGGTGACAAAGTATAACCGGCTGACTCTGCACCTCTACCAGTGACTCTACCAGAACCTCTGCCTGAACCTCGACTCCCACTGGCAGAACTAGCCACCACTGATGCTGCTGGCACATTAGTGCCCCTGACTAAGCCTTGACTAAAAGGAGGCCTAGAACCAGATGAACTACTTGCACCTCTGAATCTCTTGCTCTCCGGCTGATGTGTACTGGGTGCACTCTGAGTCTGGTCTCTTCTCTGCTGAGACCGCTGGCGTCTAGAACGCTGATTGGCCTGTATTCGCTCTATCTCTTGAGCTGCCTCTACCAAGGCTGAAAATTCTCTGAATCTGGAAGCTACCACTCCCATCTGAATCTCATCATTCAAGCCTTCTTGAAACTTCTTACACCTTTCGGCTTCTGTAGCCACTATCTGCTTACCATACCTGCTGAGACTAGTAAATTCTCTTTCATATTCGGCTACAGACATTCTATTCTATCGCAGGTATAAGAATTCTTTCCTTCTCGCATCTAGGTAAGCCTCGGTGATGAACTTCTTCTTGAATTCATCCAAGAAGAATTGCCAAGTACGCTGATCTGCTGTTACTCTCTGTTGCACAGTGGTCCACCATGTATATGCCTCCTCAATCAGCAATGAAGTGGCACAAATCAACTTGTCTTCGGCTGTACACTGCAATTGTTCTAGGACTCTTGATGTCCCATCTAGCCAATACTCAGCTACTTCGGGACTATCATCTTTGCTCGCTTTGAATTCCTTTGCACCATATTTTCTAAGCTTCTCCAATGGGGGCTTTCTCTCTCTTTCTACTACTACGGGTGCTTGAGGCATCACCCCTGCAATCTGTCGAAAAGTATCTGCAAGTTGTTTTAGCAGCACCTCTTGACCTGGTGCTCTTGAAGCCTCACCCTCCACTGTTCTAGCTTGACCTGGTGCTGCTGGAGCCTCACCCTCCACTGCTCTGGAGGCGTGTGACTCACTTTCACCTTCCTGAGACATCCTCCTAAAATAATAACAACTGCTTAGTTCATCAGGGTAGTCATGGCATGTACATATACTGACTTATGCATTCAAGCCCGGGGAAATTAAACCGAGGGCTCTGATACCAAAATTTGTAACACCCCTTCCCGGTCCACCCGATAACCCGAATGAACCGAGTCGAGATGTTACAAACCGGTTGACTTAAATGTTCTGACATGATGATATTATACTAAATGCTGATTATTATATTTACAGATGCTGTTTACATTAATAGTGTACTGAATATTTATATACATGATACAAGTTTTCAAAGTGAAATGGGCCCACTGTGTGCCCTGTACATGCCATGAAATGGATAAATAAAAGTTACATATTAAAATGAGTAGCTACCCTGAAGACTATGTCTTCTACAGATGAACTGCTGCAGTTGTACGCTGACGCTCTATAGACCAGTCTCAAAAACCTGCGAGTTAAACAGGTAACTCGCTGAGCTATTACAGCTCAGTGGATATCTCATAAAACAACAATAAGCACACATATAAGTAGAAAGACTTATGTAAGCAAATATAATCACACATAACATGCTACTTTCATTTGTGCCTTGATGATCTTTCTTACTGTTTATGTTACTGTGTGTTTCATGCAATAGCCAGTTACAATATCGGTATGGCTCCATAAGGTTATAGTGAAACCGAAGTGATAAGATAAACTGTATGAAACTGGAGGAAACTGTATGCTATAGGCCCCGAACCGGATTCGCCTATGCCAATATTGTCCGTTTCGGTGCCCCTAACCGGATTTGCACCGCACGGTTTAATCATATCCACTCAACGGCCTGTAGCCGGAGTTCCAAACTGTATGGGGCGCAGATCTGCTATTCTATGTCGCGACATAGCCTTATCTACATGGTTTCTACCCAACCTCAATGGAGCTTAATATTAGCATCTCAACAATGTAACACAATAGCACAGAAATGGTTTCACAACTTCATAGTTCATCATAGTGATTTGATTTCACATCATATAAATGCTTACATATTGTTTTAATCCATGTTCTTATGTTATATTTTTGTTTTACAATGAGTGGATGCATGCATGTTGAGCAAAGGAATGTAATTGTATAGAAAATGAAGTCCAAAATGCATGAAAACACAAGTCGCGAGCGCGCAGGGTTAAGTCGCGAGCGCGAGATGCTTCCCAGAGAGAAGTCGCGAGCGCGTCTTCAAACCTCGCGAGCGGGAGAAGTGCAATCAAGAGTCAGAGAGGTTTCTGGCTCAAGTCGCGACCGCGCAGCACAAGTCGCGAGCGCGAGATGAAGTCGCGAGCGCGCTTGTGGAGTTCGCGAGCGCGAAATGCGCAAACTGAGAGTCAGAGAGCTTCTGGCCGAAGTCGCGACCGCGCAACCTTAGTCGCGAGCGCGAGACTAAGTCGCGATCGCGCATATGGAAGTCGCGAGCGCGAGATGTGCCATTTGAGAATCAGAGAGTTTTTGGCCAAAGTCGCGACCGCGCATGTGAAAGTCGCGAGCGCGACTTGCTTTCCAGACCGCGCGAGCGCGCGACGTGTTTCCAGATTGTGCAGTCTGTGTTCTTTTGGCCATAACTCTCAATATACAACTTCAAATTGAGTGATTCAAAAGCCCACGTAAAGCTAACACATAGGGAACAAATAACTCTTCTATGACACTTCCTAATTCCATCATTTAATAGGGTCAAAATCAAGATGAAGTTGCTGGTAAAATTTCCAGCAAACTCTGGTTCAACATAAACTCATTCCATCCCCTGTTTTCATATCATGTCCAATCCCTTCACTCAACAATAAGCAACATATATGCTCATTAGCAACACACTACACCACTTTGCATGCAAAGAAATTAGTAATTCACATGAGATATCAAACCTTGACGTCAAAAAGCTTGAACTCTGTTTTAGTTTCCTTTTTCTGCTGTCTTAGAGCTCCCTTCTCCTATATACATCAACATTCACAGGAATTATCTACAATATAACTCAAGTAGAAGTTGGATAACATAGAGGGACAAGAACTTCTACTTACTTGGAGGTGACTTAATACTTACGACCATGCAAATGAAAAGGAAAAGAGAGGGAAAGTAAGAAGAGAATGATAAACATGAAAATGGGGAAAGTGAAACTGATATCAACGGGTTGGCTCTAGAAATCCATGATTTTTATGCCAAAGTTTCTAAATGGTACCTCAATTATTAATGGTTACAACTAAATACCCAAGCTGTATGTCCTCATGCAAGCCGGTCCTAAACTTTTCATGCAATTCAATCCAAACCAGGTTTGGTTCAACCCAACTCAACTCAAGAGGATGTTACAGTTCTCCCCTCCTAAAAAAAAAAACTTCGTCCCGAAGTTTACCTGTTGTAAACAAATGCGGATATTGTTGTCGCATGGTTTCTTCTGATTCCCAAGTTGCTTCTTCTGTCTTATGATTCCTCCAAAGAATCTTCACTAATGCTATTTTCTTGTTCCGCAATTCTTTAGTTTCTCTGGCTAGGATCTGAACTGGTTCTTCTTCATACGTGAGATCCGGCTGAATTTCAATCTCGTCTGCTGATAACACATGTGAGGGGTCTGATCTGTATCTTCTCAACATGGATACATGAAATACATTATGGATTCGATCTAAGGTTGGAGGTAATGCTAGGCGATAGGCTAATGGTCCTACGCGTTCAACAATCTCGTATGGACCAATGAACCTAGGACTTAGCTTACCCTTTTGTCCAAACCTTAAGATCTTTTTCCATGGTGAAACTTTTAGAAATACCTTATCCCCAACCGAATACTCAATGTCCTTTCTTTTTAAATCAGCATAGGACTTCTGTCGATCACTTGCTTCCTTCAGCCGTCTTCTGATGATTTCTACTTTCTCTTCTGTGTCTCTCACCAAATCTGGACCCAAAATCTTCTTCTCACTAAGTTCTGTCCAACATACAGGTGTCCTGCATCTTCTACCATACAATGCTTCATAGGGTGCCATCTTGATGCTCGCTTGATAGCTGTTGTTGTAGGCAAACTCCATGAGAGATACATATCTGTCCCAACTGCCTTCAAATTCAATAACACATGATCTCAACATGTCTTCCAGGATTTGAATCACTCTCTCTGATTGCCCATCTGTCTGCGGATGAAATGCAGTGCTGAAATGCAGTTTCGTTCCTAATGCTTCTTGAAGTTTACCCCAGAACTTCGATGTAAACCTTGGATCACGATCAGAGATAATGGATAATGGAACTCCATGTAGTCGAACTATTTCTTGAACATAAATTTCTGCTAACTTATCTAGAGAAGAGTCCGTCCTGACTGGTAGAAAGTGAGCAGACTTGGTTAATCTGTCCACAATTACCCATACTGCATCATGCTTCCGCTGCGTCTGAGGTAACCCAGTAACAAAATCCATCGTGATCTGATCCCACTTCCATGTTGGCACTGTTATTGGATGAAGCAACCCAGATGGCAGTTGATGTTCTGCTTTTACTTGTTGACATGTTAAACATCTTGTTACAACATTTCCGATATCTTTCTTCATGCCCGGCCACCAATAGCCTTGCTTCAAATCTTGATACATCTTGGTACTACCTGGATGCATTGTATATGGACTGTTATGAGCTTCATGCAGAATCTTCTGTCTGACCTCCCCTGTCTGTGGTACAACAACTCTGTCTTCATAAAACAAAACTCCATTGCTATCCAATCTAAATTTCCCACCATGATCTTCCTGTATCTGTTTAACCCATAGGGCTATTTGTGCATCTTTCTTCTGTGCTTCTGCAACTTCCTGAACCCAAGATGGTTGTACTTGCATCTGTGCTAGAATAGCTCCTTGCTGTTGTAACTCCATGCTAATTCTCATTAAGCTCAAAGCATACAAGGATTTCCGGCTAAGGGCATTCGCTACCACATTAGCTTTGCCCGGATGATAATTAATGACATAATCATAATTAGCCAGAATCTGCATCCACTTCCGTTGTCTTGAATTCAAGTCCTTCTGTGTCGGTAAATACTTTAAACTCTGATGATCTGTGTAAATGTAACACTTCTCACCATACAGATAATGCCGCCATACTTTGAATGCTAGAACAATGGCTGCCAGTTCTAGATCATGGGTTGGATAATTCAACTCATGTGGTTTCAATTGTCTGGAGACATAAGCTACCACTTTCCTATCTTGCATGAGTACACACCCCAACCCAGTATGAGAGGCATCACTGTAAATTTCAAAGTCTTTACCTGACACTGGCTGAGTTAACACTGGTGCTTCAGTCAACTTTCTCTTCAAGGTGTCAAAACTCTGTTGACATCTCTCATCCCAGTGGAATACAACCTCTTTCTTCAACAATCTTGTTAAAGGTGATGCAATGATGGAGAATCCCTTTACAAACCTTCTGTAATACCCGGCTAATCCCAGAAAACTTCGAACTTCTGTGACATTTCTGGGTGGTCTCCAATCAACAATAGCTTCAATCTTCTTAGGATCCACTCTGATACCCTCCGATGACACCACATGTCCTAAGAAAGACACTTCTTCTAGCCAAAACTCACACTTACTGAGCTTGGCATAGAGTTGTTTATCTCTCAATATCTGAAGCACAATCCGCAAATGCTTATCGTGTTCTGCCCTGTCTCTGGAATAGACCAAAATGTCATCTATAAACACCACCACAAACTGATCCAGGTATGAATGAAACACGCGGTTCATGAGATCCATGAAAACCGCTGGTGCATTTGTGAGACCGAATGGCATTACTAAAATTCAAAGTGACCATATCGGGTCCTGAATGCAGTCTTAGCGATATCTTTTTCCTTTATACGCAACTGATGATATCCCGACCTGAGGTCGATCTTAGAAAACATACATGCACCTTTTAACTGATCAAACAAATCATCGATTCGCGGCAATGGATACTTATTCTTGATTGTCAGCTTATTCAGCTGTCTGTAATCAATGCACAGTCTGAATGATCCATCTTTCTTCTTGACGAATAACACTGGTGCTCCCCAAGGTGATACACTGGGTCTGATAAAGCCTTTATCCAATAACTCCTGCAGCTGAATTTTTAACTCTTTTAACTCTGCTGGTGCCATTCTGTAAGGTGCAATAGATACTGGTGCTGCTCCAGGATAGACATCTATGGCAAACTCCACTTCCCTCCTTGGTGGTACCCCTGGTAACTCATCTGGAAATACATCTGGATAATCACACACTGTTGGTATGTCTTGCACTTTTGACTTTTCTTTCTCTGCGTGTAATGCACATACCAAGTATGCTTCACAACCCTTCTGTATGAATCTCTTTGCTGCTCTGGCTGATATCACATTACCCAGAAAATCTCGCCGCTTCCCGACTACTGTAATCTCTTCCCCTGCTGGTGTATATAATGTCACCCTTTTCTTTGCACAATCAACTAGAGCATGATGTCTAGATAGCCAATCCATACCCATAATAACATCAAATTCTCTAAATGGCAACTCCATAAGGTCTCCTGGAAACTCCTTTCCATGAATAACAATTGGACAGTCTTTGATCACCGTATGAGTTGTTACTACATCTCCTAATGGATTGGTAACCAACATACCCTGACCCACATGTGCAACCGCTAACCCTTTAACCCAGGGTGTAGGCACACTAATGTATGAATGAGATGAGCCAGGATCAATTAAAGCATAAACTCCATGATCACATAAAGAAAACTCACCAACTATGACATCTGGAGCTTCTTCATCTTCTCTGGCTCGCATGGCATAAACCCTGGCTGGACCCCTAGTATCAGGCCTGTCCACAGTCTCTGACTGCTGTCTCTGCACTCCGGAGTTCTCGCCTCGACCTCGGCCTGCTATGAACGGTGTAGGAACTCTTGCCCTTTTAGGACAATCCTTCTTCTGATGGTCTGAGGCTCCGCATGTCCAACATTTACCAGTCACCAACCAACAATCTCCACCATGTCGTCTGCCACAATGCTCACAAGGTGACAAAGTATAACCGGCTGACTCTGCACCTCTACCAGTGACTCTACCAGAACCTCTGCCTGAACCTCGACTCCCACTGGCAGAACTAGCCACCACTGATGCTGCTGGCACATTAGTGCCCCTGACTAAGCCTTGACTAAAAGGAGGCCTAGAACCAGATGAACTACTTGCACCTCTGAATCTCTTGCTCTCCGGCTGATGTGTACTGGGTGCACTCTGAGTCTGGTCTCTTCTCTGCTGAGACCGCTGGCGTCTAGAACGCTGATTGGCCTGTATTCGCTCTATCTCTTGAGCTGCCTCTACCAAGGCTGAAAATTCTCTGAATCTGGAAGCTACCACTCCCATCTGAATCTCATCATTCAAGCCTTCTTGAAACTTCTTACACCTTTCGGCTTCTGTAGCCACTATCTGCTTACCATACCTGCTGAGTCTAGTAAATTCTCTTTCATATTCGGCTACAGACATTCTGTTCTGTCGCAGGTATAAGAATTCTTTCCTTCTCGCATCTAGGTAAGCCTCGGTGATGAACTTCTTCTTGAATTCATCCAAGAAGAATTGCCAAGTACGCTGATCTGCTGTTCCTCTCTGTTGCACAGTGGTCCACCATGTATATGCCTCCTCAATCAGCAATGAAGTGGCACAAATCAACTTGTCTTCGGCTGTACACTGCAATTGTTCTAGGACTCTTGATGTCCCATCTAGCCAATACTCAGCTACTTCGGGACTATCATCTTTGCTCGCTTTGAATTCCTTTGCACCATATTTTCTAAGCTTCTCCAATGGGGGCTTTCTCTCTCTTTCTACTACTACGGGTGCTTGAGGCATCACCCCTGCAATCTGTCGAAAAGTATCTGCAAGTTGTTTTAGCAGCACCTCTTGACCTGGTGCTCTTGAAGCCTCACCCTCCACTGTTCTAGCTTGACCTGGTGCTGCTGGAGCCTCACCCTCCACTGCTCTGGAGGCGTGTGACTCACTTTCACCTTCCTGAGACATCCTCCTAAAATAATAACAACTGCTTAGTTCATCAGGGTAGTCATGGCATGTACATATACTGACTTATGCATTCAAGCCCGGGGAAATTAAACCGAGGGCTCTGATACCAAAATTTGTAACACCCCTTCCCGGTCCACCCGATAACCCGAATGAACCGAGTCGAGATGTTACAAACCGGTTGACTTAAATGTTCTGACATGATGATATTATACTAAATGCTGATTATTATATTTACAGATGCTGTTTACATTAATAGTGTACTGAATATTTATATACATGATACAAGTTTTCAAAGTGAAATGGGCCCACTGTGTGCCCTGTACATGCCATGAAATGGATAAATAAAAGTTACATATTAAAATGAGTAGCTACCCTGAAGACTATGTCTTCTACAGATGAACTGCTGCAGTTGTACGCTGACGCTCTATAGACCAGTCTCAAAAACCTGCGAGTTAAACAGGTAACTCGCTGAGCTATTACAGCTCAGTGGATATCTCATAAAACAACAATAAGCACACATATAAGCAGAAAGACTTATGTAAGCAAATATAATCACACATAACATGCTACTTTCATTTGTGCCTTGATGATCTTTCTTACTGTTTATGTTACTGTGTGTTTCATGCAATAGCCAGTTACAATATCGGTATGGCTCCTACCGAAGTGATAAGATAAACTGTATGAAACTGGAGGAAACTGTATGCTATAGGCCCCGAACCGGATTCGCCTATGCCAATATTGTCCGTTTCGGTGCCCCTAACCGGATTTGCACCGCACGGTTTAATCATATCCACTCAACGGCCTGTAGCCGGAGTTCCAAACTGTATGGGGCGCAGATCTGCTATTCTATGTCGCGACATAGCCTTATCTACATGGTTTCTACCCAACCTCAATGGAGCTTAATATTAGCATCTCAACAATGTAACACAATAGCACAGAAATGGTTTCACAACTTCATAGTTCATCATAGTGATTTGATTTCACATCATATAAATGCTTACATATTGTTTTAATCCATGTTCTTATGTTATATTTTTGTTTTACAATGAGTGGATGCATGCATGTTGAGCAAAGGAATGTAATTGTATAGAAAATGAAGTCCAAAATGCATGAAAACACAAGTCGCGAGCGCGCAGGGTTAAGTCGCGAGCGCGAGATGCTTCCCAGAGAGAAGTCGCGAGCGCGTCTTCAAACCTCGCGAGCGGGAGAAGTGCAATCAAGAGTCAGAGAGGTTTCTGGCTCAAGTCGCGACCGCGCAGCACAAGTCGCGAGCGCGAGATGAAGTCGCGAGCGCGCTTGTGGAGTTCGCGAGCGCGAAATGCGCAAACTGAGAGTCAGAGAGCTTCTGGCCGAAGTCGCGACCGCGCAACCTTAGTCGCGAGCGCGAGACTAAGTCGCGATCGCGCATATGGAAGTCGCGAGCGCGAGATGTGCCATTTGAGAATCAGAGAGTTTTTGGCCAAAGTCGCGACCGCGCATGTGAAAGTCGCGAGCGCGACTTGCTTTCCAGACCGCGCGAGCGCGCGACGTGTTTCCAGATTGTGCAGTCTGTGTTCTTTTGGCCATAACTCTCAATATACAACTTCAAATTGAGTGATTCAAAAGCCCACGTAAAGCTAACACATAGGGAACAAATAACTCTTCTATGACACTTCCTAATTCCATCATTTAATAGGGTCAAAATCAAGATGAAGTTGCTGGTAAAATTTCCAGCAAACTCTGGTTCAACATAAACTCATTCCATCCCCTGTTTTCATATCATGTCCAATCCCTTCACTCAACAATAAGCAACATATATGCTCATTAGCAACACACTACACCACTTTGCATGCAAAGAAATTAGTAATTCACATGAGATATCAAACCTTGACGTCAAAAAGCTTGAACTCTGTTTTAGTTTCCTTTTTCTGCTGTCTTAGAGCTCCCTTCTCCTATATACATCAACATTCACAGGAATTATCTACAATATAACTCAAGTAGAAGTTGGATAACATAGAGGGACAAGAACTTCTACTTACTTGGAGGTGACTTAATACTTACGACCATGCAAATGAAAAGGAAAAGAGAGGGAAAGTAAGAAGAGAATGATAAACATGAAAATGGGGAAAGTGAAACTGATATCAACGGGTTGGCTCTAGAAATCCATGATTTTTATGCCAAAGTTTCTAAATGGTACCTCAATTATTAATGGTTACAACTAAATACCCAAGCTGTATGTCCTCATGCAAGCCGGTCCTAAACTTTTCATGCAATTCAATCCAAACCAGGTTTGGTTCAACCCAACTCAACTCAAGAGGATGTTACAGTTCTCCCCTCCTAAAAAAAAAAAATTCGTCCCGAAGTTTACCTGTTGTAAACAAATGCGGATATTGTTGTCGCATGGTTTCTTCTGATTCCCAAGTTGCTTCTTCTGTCTTATGATTCCTCCAAAGAATCTTCACTAATGCTATTTTCTTGTTCCGCAATTCTTTAGTTTCTCTGGCTAGGATCTGAACTGGTTCTTCTTCATACGTGAGATCCGGCTGAATTTCAATCTCGTCTGCTGATAACACATGTGAGGGGTCTGATCTGTATCTTCTCAACATGGATACATGAAATACATTATGGATTCGATCTAAGGTTGGAGGTAATGCTAGGCGATAGGCTAATGGTCCTACGCGTTCAACAATCTCGTATGGACCAATGAACCTAGGACTTAGCTTACCCTTTTGTCCAAACCTTAAGATCTTTTTCCATGGTGAAACTTTTAGAAATACCTTATCCCCAACCGAATACTCAATGTCCTTTCTTTTTAAATCAGCATAGGACTTCTGTCGATCACTTGCTTCCTTCAGCCGTCTTCTGATGATTTCTACTTTCTCTTCTGTGTCTCTCACCAAATCTGGACCCAAAATCTTCTTCTCACTAAGTTCTGTCCAACATACAGGTGTCCTGCATCTTCTACCATACAATGCTTCATAGGGTGCCATCTTGATGCTCGCTTGATAGCTGTTGTTGTAGGCAAACTCCATGAGAGATACATATCTGTCCCAACTGCCTTCAAATTCAATAACACATGATCTCAACATGTCTTCCAGGATTTGAATCACTCTCTCTGATTGCCCATCTGTCTGCGGATGAAATGCAGTGCTGAAATGCAGTTTCGTTCCTAATGCTTCTTGAAGTTTACCCCAGAACTTCGATGTAAACCTTGGATCACGATCAGAGATAATGGATAATGGAACTCCATGTAGTCGAACTATTTCTTGAACATAAATTTCTGCTAACTTATCTAGAGAAGAGTCCGTCCTGACTGGTAGAAAGTGAGCAGACTTGGTTAATCTGTCCACAATTACCCATACTGCATCATGCTTCCGCTGCGTCTGAGGTAACCCAGTAACAAAATCCATCGTGATCTGATCCCACTTCCATGTTGGCACTGTTATTGGATGAAGCAACCCAGATGGCAGTTGATGTTCTGCTTTTACTTGTTGACATGTTAAACATCTTGTTACAACATTTCCGATATCTTTCTTCATGCCCGGCCACCAATAGCCTTGCTTCAAATCTTGATACATCTTGGTACTACCTGGATGCATTGTATATGGACTGTTATGAGCTTCATGCAGAATCTTCTGTCTGACCTCCCCTGTCTGTGGTACAACAACTCTGTCTTCATAAAACAAAACTCCATTGCTATCCAATCTAAATTTCCCACCATGATCTTCCTGTATCTGTTTAACCCATAGGGCTATTTGTGCATCTTTCTTCTGTGCTTCTGCAACTTCCTGAACCCAAGATGGTTGTACTTGCATCTGTGCTAGAATAGCTCCTTGCTGTTGTAACTCCATGCTAATTCTCATTAAGCTCAAAGCATACAAGGATTTCCGGCTAAGGGCATTCGCTACCACATTAGCTTTGCCCGGATGATAATTAATGACATAATCATAATTAGCCAGAATCTGCATCCACTTCCGTTGTCTTGAATTCAAGTCCTTCTGTGTCGGTAAATACTTTAAACTCTGATGATCTGTGTAAATGTAACACTTCTCACCATACAGATAATGCCGCCATACTTTGAATGCTAGAACAATGGCTGCCAGTTCTAGATCATGGGTTGGATAATTCAACTCATGTGGTTTCAATTGTCTGGAGACATAAGCTACCACTTTCCTATCTTGCATGAGTACACACCCCAACCCAGTATGAGAGGCATCACTGTAAATTTCAAAGTCTTTACCTGACACTGGCTGAGTTAACACTGGTGCTTCAGTCAACTTTCTCTTCAAGGTGTCAAAACTCTGTTGACATCTCTCATCCCAGTGGAATACAACCTCTTTCTTCAACAATCTTGTTAAAGGTGATGCAATGATGGAGAATCCCTTTACAAACCTTCTGTAATACCCGGCTAATCCCAGAAAACTTCGAACTTCTGTGACATTTCTGGGTGGTCTCCAATCAACAATAGCTTCAATCTTCTTAGGATCCACTCTGATACCCTCCGATGACACCACATGTCCTAAGAAAGACACTTCTTCTAGCCAAAACTCACACTTACTGAGCTTGGCATAGAGTTGTTTATCTCTCAATATCTGAAGCACAATCCGCAAATGCTTATCGTGTTCTGCCCTGTCTCTGGAATAGACCAAAATGTCATCTATAAACACCACCACAAACTGATCCAGGTATGAATGAAACACGCGGTTCATGAGATCCATGAAAACCGCTGGTGCATTTGTGAGACCGAATGGCATTACTAAAATTCAAAGTGACCATATCGGGTCCTGAATGCAGTCTTAGCGATATCTTTTTCCTTTATACGCAACTGATGATATCCCGACCTGAGGTCGATCTTAGAAAACATACATGCACCTTTTAACTGATCAAACAAATCATCGATTCGCGGCAATGGATACTTATTCTTGATTGTCAGCTTATTCAGCTGTCTGTAATCAATGCACAGTCTGAATGATCCATCTTTCTTCTTGACGAATAACACTGGTGCTCCCCAAGGTGATACACTGGGTCTGATAAAGCCTTTATCCAATAACTCCTGCAGCTGAATTTTTAACTCTTTTAACTCTGCTGGTGCCATTCTGTAAGGTGCAATAGATACTGGTGCTGCTCCAGGATAGACATCTATGGCAAACTCCACTTCCCTCCTTGGTGGTACCCCTGGTAACTCATCTGGAAATACATCTGGATAATCACACACTGTTGGTATGTCTTGCACTTTTGACTTTTCTTTCTCTGCGTGTAATGCACATACCAAGTATGCTTCACAACCCTTCTGTATGAATCTCTTTGCTGCTCTGGCTGATATCACATTACCCAGAAAATCTCGCCGCTTCCCGACTACTGTAATCTCTTCCCCTGCTGGTGTATATAATGTCACCCTTTTCTTTGCACAATCAACTAGAGCATGATGTCTAGATAGCCAATCCATACCCATAATAACATCAAATTCTCTAAATGGCAACTCCATAAGGTCTCCTGGAAACTCCTTTCCATGAATAACAATTGGACAGTCTTTGATCACCGTATGAGTTGTTACTACATCTCCTAATGGATTGGTAACCAACATACCCTGACCCACATGTGCAACCGCTAACCCTTTAACCCAGGGTGTAGGCACACTAATGTATGAATGAGATGAGCCAGGATCAATTAAAGCATAAACTCCATGATCACATAAAGAAAACTCACCAACTATGACATCTGGAGCTTCTTCATCTTCTCTGGCTCGCATGGCATAAACCCTGGCTGGACCCCTAGTATCAGGCCTGTCCACAGTCTCTGACTGCTGTCTCTGCACTCCGGAGTTCTCGCCTCGACCTCGGCCTGCTATGAACGGTGTAGGAACTCTTGCCCTTTTAGGACAATCCTTCTTCTGATGGTCTGAGGCTCCACATGTCCAACATTTACCAGTCACCAACCAACAATCTCCACCATGTCGTCTGCCACAATGCTCACAAGGTGACAAAGTATAACCGGCTGACTCTGCACCTCTACCAGTGACTCTACCAGAACCTCTGCCTGAACCTCGACTCCCACTGGCAGAACTAGCCACCACTGATGCTGCTGGCACATTAGTGCCCCTGACTAAGCCTTGACTAAAAGGAGGCCTAGAACCAGATGAACTACTTGCACCTCTGAATCTCTTGCTCTCCGGCTGATGTGTACTGGGTGCACTCTGAGTCTGGTCTCTTCTTTGCTGAGACCGCTGGCGTCTAGAACGCTGATTGGCCTGTATTCGCTCTATCTCTTGAGCTGCCTCTACCAAGGCTGAAAATTATCTGAATCTGGAAGCTACCACTCCCATCTGAATCTCATCATTCAAGCCTTCTTGAAACTTCTTACACCTTTCGGCTTCTGTAGCCACTATCTGCTTACCATACCTGCTGAGTCTAGTAAATTCTCTTTCATATTCGGCTACAGACATTCTGTTCTGTCGCAGGTATAAGAATTCTTTCCTTCTCGCATCTAGGTAAGCCTCGGTGATGAACTTCTTCTTGAATTCATCCAAGAAGAATTGCCAAGTACGCTGATCTGCTGTTACTCTCTGTTGCACAGTGGTCCACCATGTATATGCCTCCTCAATCAGCAATGAAGTGGCACAAATCAACTTGTCTTCGGCTGTACACTGCAATTGTTCTAGGACTCTTGATGTCCCATCTAGCCAATACTCAGCTACTTCGGGACTATCATCTTTGCTCGCTTTGAATTCCTTTGCACCATATTTTCTAAGCTTCTCCAATGGGGGCTTTCTCTCTCTTTCTACTACTACGGGTGCTTGAGGCATCACCCCTGCAATCTGTCGAAAAGTATCTGCAAGTTGTTTTAGCAGCACCTCTTGACCTGGTGCTCTTGAAGCCTCACCCTCCACTGTTCTAGCTTGACCTGGTGCTGCTGGAGCCTCACCCTCCACTGCTCTGGAGGCGTGTGACTCACTTTCACCTTCCTGAGACATCCTCCTAAAATAATAACAACTGCTTAGTTCATCAGGGTAGTCATGGCATGTACATATACTGACTTATGCATTCAAGCCCGGGGAAATTAAACCGAGGGCTCTGATACCAAAATTTGTAACACCCCTTCCCGGTCCACCCGATAACCCGAATGAACCGAGTCGAGATGTTACAAACCGGTTGACTTAAATGTTCTGACATGATGATATTATACTAAATGCTGATTATTATATTTACAGATGCTGTTTACATTAATAGTGTACTGAATATTTATATACATGATACAAGTTTTCAAAGTGAAATGGGCCCACTGTGTGCCCTGTACATGCCATGAAATGGATAAATAAAAGTTACATATTAAAATGAGTAGCTACCCTGAAGACTATGTCTTCTACAGATGAACTGCTGCAGTTGTACGCTGACGCTCTATAGACCAGTCTCAAAAACCTGCGAGTTAAACAGGTAACTCGCTGAGCTATTACAGCTCAGTGGATATCTCATAAAACAACAATAAGCACACATATAAGCAGAAAGACTTATGTAAGCAAATATAATCACACATAACATGCTACTTTCATTTGTGCCTTGATGATCTTTCTTACTGTTTATGTTACTGTGTGTTTCATGCAATAGCCAGTTACAATATCGGTATGGCTCCTACCGAAGTGATAAGATAAACTGTATGAAACTGGAGGAAACTGTATGCTATAGGCCCCGAACCGGATTCGCCTATGCCAATATTGTCCGTTTCGGTGCCCCTAACCGGATTTGCACCGCACGGTTTAATCATATCCACTCAACGGCCTGTAGCCAGAGTTCCAAACTGTATGGGGCGCAGATCTGCTATTCTATGTCGCGACATAGCCTTATCTACATGGTTTCTACCCAACCTCAATGGAGCTTAATATTAGCATCTCAACAATGTAACACAATAGCACAGAAATGGTTTCACAACTTCATAGTTCATCATAGTGATTTGATTTCACATCATATAAATGCTTACATATTGTTTTAATCCATGTTCTTATGTTATATTTTTGTTTTACAATGAGTGGATGCATGCATGTTGAGCAAAGGAATGTAATTGTATAGAAAATGAAGTCCAAAATGCATGAAAACACAAGTCGCGAGCGCGCAGGGTTAAGTCGCGAGCGCGAGATGCTTCCCAGAGAGAAGTCGCGAGCGCGTCTTCAAACCTCGCGAGCGGGAGAAGTGCAATCAAGAGTCAGAGAGGTTTCTGGCTCAAGTCGCGACCGCGCAGCACAAGTCGCGAGCGCGAGATGAAGTCGCGAGCGCGCTTGTGGAGTTCGCGAGCGCGAAATGCGCAAACTGAGAGTCAGAGAGCTTCTGGCCGAAGTCGCGACCGCGCAACCTTAGTCGCGAGCGCGAGACTAAGTCGCGATCGCGCATATGGAAGTCGCGAGTGCGAGATGTGCCATTTGAGAATCAGAGAGTTTTTGGCCAAAGTCGCGACCGCGCATGTGAAAGTCGCGAGCGCGACTTGCTTTCCAGACCGCGCGAGCGCGCGACGTGTTTCCAGATTGTGCAGTCTGTGTTCTTTTGGCCATAACTCTCAATATACAACTTCAAATTGAGTGATTCAAAAGCCCACGTAAAGCTAACACATAGGGAACAAATAACTCTTCTATGACACTTCCTAATTCCATCATTTAATAGGGTCAAAATCAAGATGAAGTTGCTGGTAAAATTTCCAGCAAACTCTGGTTCAACATAAACTCATTCCATCCCCTGTTTTCATATCATGTCCAATCCCTTCACTCAACAATAAGCAACATATATGCTCATTAGCAACACACTACACCACTTTGCATGCAAAGAAATTAGTAATTCACATGAGATATCAAACCTTGACGTCAAAAAGCTTGAACTCTGTTTTAGTTTCCTTTTTCTGCTGTCTTAGAGCTCCCTTCTCCTATATACATCAACATTCACAGGAATTATCTACAATATAACTCAAGTAGAAGTTGGATAACATAGAGGGACAAGAACTTCTACTTACTTGGAGGTGACTTAATACTTACGACCATGCAAATGAAAAGGAAAAGAGAGGGAAAGTAAGAAGAGAATGATAAACATGAAAATGGGGAAAGTGAAACTGATATCAACGGGTTGGCTCTAGAAATCCATGATTTTTATGCCAAAGTTTCTAAATGGTACCTCAATTATTAATGGTTACAACTAAATACCCAAGCTGTATGTCCTCATGCAAGCCGGTCCTAAACTTTTCATGCAATTCAATCCAAACCAGGTTTGGTTCAACCCAACTCAACTCAAGAGGATGTTACACTGGGGGCGATCCCGAACATCCCGATTTTTGAGGGTGAGCGGGTACCGGTCAACCGTAACGCCCTGACTCCCGGGACACGATCGCTGCAGCTCCTTCCATTGCCGGGCACCGAGTTCCCGGTTCGACACGAGACCGGCGCGATGCGCGGTTTCCAGACCGAGGTAAGTAACTTTGCATTTGAATTTCTTGTTTTTGTTGATGCATTGTGGATGAATTGTTGAAATTGCATGCTGTTTGTGCGTCGGAAGTCGCGTCATTCAGGAAGGAGTTGCGTGACGCAGCTGTTCTGGGTGAACAGTTGCGTGACGCAACTGTTCGAAGCATCGCGAATCCTAGCGCTTTTGAACTCTTTTAATCTACCTCTTGGCATGTGTTAATACTTGATTTGCTGATTGAGAATTGATGCTATCTCCTATGCGACATATTTTTACCCTGAAAATGCATAGAAAAAGCACAAACATAAAGAGATTGAACATAGGTTAGTTTCTGCGTACCTTCGACAGTTGCGTCACGCAACTGTTCTGTGGAAGAGCAGTTCCGTGACGCGACTATTCGTCAAGGATGAAATGCCTTGAACAGTTGCGTGGCACAGCTGTTGAGATGCGTGACGCAGCTGTTTATCAGGGGGCGCAATTTTGGCGAGCTGCGTGACGCAGGTGTAGTTGCGTGATGCAGTTGTGTTTGGCCCGAGGCTTGAATACTTTATTTTCCTGCCATAAAACAAAAATAAACAACCGTTAGTTTAATTCTTATTTGAATTGAAATTTTTCTTACACAGGTTGATCTGGGCAAGGCCCATGCTGGCGGATCTTCCATCGATGCGTCTGCGTTCTGGGATTTGTTGGACCCTCCGATGCGGTCCAGAGTCGTTGCTGCTAGTTTCGGCGACTATGCTGCTGGGCTTCGCCGCACTCTGCCCCGATTTCCACCCGCCATGTGCTATGCGCTGATGAAGCGGTGGAACGACTGCACTCATACATTCATCTTCGGCTTCGGGGAGATGACCCTGACTCCCGTTGACTACACCGCCATCACTGGGCTCGAATTTGATGGTCCGGTTGCTCCTTTGGATGCTCGGTACCAGACTGCCGCCCTAGGAGCTGAGCTTGTGAGGACTCTACTTGGTGTGCCGACCTGCACCAGGTACATAGCTCAGGGGTATGTCTCCTATGAGGTGGTGTACCGATTCTAGGCCGAGCGGATTCGGACGAGGTTGGCTGCATGGCGAGAGCTACCTGAGGATGTCCGGCCTGCAGCCCCGGCGTACACTAGAGAGGAGAGAGACCGGGCTGCACGGTCTTTCATCTTCTATCTCATTTCTTCGCAGCTGCTATGCACCTCCCAGAATAAGAGAGATCCTGTTGTGCTAGCATGTCTGCGGGATTTGAGCCGGGTTGGCTCTTATAGCTGGGCCTCTCTCGCCTTGGCTCACCTCTATCATGGTCTAGACGTATGGACAAGGGGTAGTGGTGAGTCTAACTGGCTGTTCCTCCGGCCGCTCGAGGTAAGACATTTATTCCCCTAACTTTCTTCTTTCATATATTTTTTATTTCCCAGATTTATTCTTGACTGATTGAGATCTTGCTGCAGGTGTGGGCCTACGAGTACCAGATTTACCTTGGTGGTCCGGCAAGTGATGCCTCAGCTGATGCCCGGCAGATTCCTCGGTATCTGGCGCACCGCCACCATACTTTCTCCAGTTCCGAGGATCCCCATTACTGGAGGTGCTATCTTAACGATAGGGCCTTATCTAATGTAAGTACAAAGAATTTTCTGAATAATATGCCTCATTTTCTCTTTTATTGTGTATTCACTGACTATTCTGTTTTGCAGCTTCTTTTGACTCCTTGGGAGGGGGATGCCTGGGATGCCTATCCCGCTCGTGCCGTGGCAGAGGCCTACACCCATTCCAGATTCCTGCTGCGGGGTTACTGGTTAGACCGATACTTCCTGGGGGAGAGGATTTATGAGCTCCAGGTGGCCACGGCACAGAGACGAGTGGCCGATGCTCCTCCTCGCCATATGTGTCTGTTAGAGGGTATGAACCCCAGAGGACCTATCGGAGGAGTATATTTGCTCTCCTGCTGATATCCCTCTGTCGGCTGGCGATTATGCCACATACTTCTCTACCCGTTGTGAATACCCAAATTTTGAGGCTCAAAAAGCCAGTTTTCCCGGACTGCAAACAGTCCGGCCGGACTGCAAACAGTCCGGCCGGACCGGAGGCCATTCGGAAAGTTCACCGAAAGTATGCCAATATGGTACTTGAAACGTCCGGAAAATTACGAGGATCGCAGAACTGGTCCCGAAATATTTTTTGGAGGTCGGGAACTCCTGAAAAAGCCTCTGGAACGAAAAGACTAGCCAGTCCGCTAGCAAAGGCGGCTCCGGCCAAGGCGGCACCGGCCGCCAGACTCGGCGGCTCCGGCAGCCGGGAAGGGCGGCGCCGGTCGCCGGGCCCGGCGGCGCCGATACTCCGTTTTTACTCACTCAGTCTGTGTTGACGGACGCTCCTTCTCCCTTACGCTCCTTGCGATTCTTTTACTGCGTTTCTGCATTTTAGTGTAGGCTTTTTATTACTCTGCTGTTGTGATACTTGGCCACTTAAATTAAATTAAATTAATTAATATTCCCCAAACGAGGAGCTTAATCCGGAGTTTTTCAAGCTGAAGCTAAGAAGCGGCCGCCGATTAACTCAGGTACATAAACGAAACTCTGCCTATTTAATTTTAGCACTTTATGCATATTCTTCTTCTACTCCAATTCTGAATTGAACTGCTGCATAATTGCATTCATGACATCAATTTTGGCAAATAAATTGCCTCAATTAAACATGATTAAGCTTAAACGCCCGGTTAATTAATAATCATGGTGTTAAAGCCTAAATCCGAACATACTGGCTAAAAAGCCTAGTTAATTAATAACTATGGTGTAAGTGCCTTTATTTCGAACAAGTTCGGCTAAAAGTCCAATTAATCAATAATTGTGGCTAAAAGCCTTAGTCAATCATGTTTTGGCAACAAATTGCCTAAATTACACATCAATTTTGGCAAAATGCCTTGAATTAATCAATCTTTTGGCTAAAAGCCTTAAATCAGTCATTTTGGCGAAAATCGCCCAATCAACATTTTTTTTTGGCAAACAAATTGCCTAAATCAACTCATTTTGGCTAAAAGCCTTCAAATAATCAATTTTGGCGACAATCGCCCAATCATCAATTTTTGGCAACAAATTGCCTAAATCAATCTTTTTGGCTAAAAGCCTTAAATCAACATTTTTTGGCAACAAATGCCTAAATATCAAATCAATCAATTCTTTGGCAAAATGCCTAAACAAAATGCACGAAGCATACACACACTCACGCATTAAGCATACTCATTCAAAGCCCTTTTAAAAAAGGCCTATCGAACTACGTTGACTTTGATCTTCCATTCAAACGGAAGTACGTAGGCACGTTTGGGATTTAACCCCGAGCGACAAGTCGAAATCAGTTAAACATTTCAATTGGTCCAATTACATCATTCACCTTGCAAAGCATTCATTCATTGGTTAGTTCATCAACATGACATGGTCTCGGGATCCACCTCGGGTTCGCAGATTATGCCTTAAACATTGGGATAATTAATCTAGTAATTAGGTTAATTAAAATTGGAGTCAACTTAGGGTTTTTTCCTAGTTTACCCTAAAATAATCAAACAAGGTGGCGACTCACACATTCACGTGCATTTCTGCCCTTAGTCACATGCATTCTTATGCCTGGCATTCGGGGAGGGGTTCATAGTGACGCGGAACCTAATGAAAATAAATTTCATGAACTTAATGACAAGTTTTGGAAGAGATCCAAGATCAAACTAAACCCTCCCCTATGGCACCCCACGTTTATAAAGAAACGGAAACACCAATAATAGAGTAGAAGAATAAGATAAACGCCACAAAAGAATTGATAAGTTTACCTTGATTCTTGATGCAATTAGAAGAATGCAATCTCACACCCTCTAAAAACATGAACACGCCTAAGCATGAAGTTGAAGAAGAAACTCTCTTTAATTGATTGAATGAATCCCTAAAATTACAAAATAACAAGCTATTTATACTAATCTAAGAGGTCCAGATCCTTAGAGGATTTAGAGTTAGCTAAGGAGTAGGATTTAGCAAATCTAAACCAACTAAGGAGTTGACTAACAAAAATCATAACAACTTAAGGATTTGGAGATCTAATCCAAATCCACTAAAGATTGACTAAATCTAATCAAAATAAGGCTAATTATTCAAGGGTGGCCGAAATATTGGAGGCCCAACCCATTAACAAAGTAAAAACCCAAAATAAGCTAACTAACTAAATGAGAGGCAGAGGGAAGCACGGCCTGGGTGTGCTATTTGGCACGGGGGTGCTTCAATGTAGGAGTTCCCTCGTGAGAGGCAGGGGGAAGCACGGCCTGGGTGTGCTATTTGGCACGGGGGTGGTTCAAGGCAGTTGTTTTCCTCAGCAAGTCAGACGAGGGCACGGCCTGGGGTGTGCCATCTAGCACGGGCGTGCTAACCAATTCATGTTCCCACTCAACATGTGCTTCTATTAATGTGAGAAACTTAGGTGTTCCTTCAAGTTCTTCATAGCACTTGTTGAAAGCAAGGTCATGGAGCTCTTGTGTAACTTGTTCTTGAATGTGTAAGGACATGGTTGCTCCATACTTCTTTGCACGGTTCCTTGTAATTGGTCCACTAGGAAGTGCTAATGAATTGCCATTGTTATGGTCCTTGTTCCCTTGAGTTCCATAGGTGGTTGGTGGTAGTGGATCCGTATCACATAGTTTGGCGACTTCACTGGGGACTTATGTGATCATTTTGCATAAAGTGGACTACAATTGTTGTGTAAACTAACCTGCCCTTCTTTAGGGTATTATTTTACTATGCTTTGTTTTGCAGGGTACCCCAACAAAAATTAAGTATTCTTTCTTTAAGAATGCTTAATAAGGAGAATTTGGACCTAATTGAACTTTACTCTAAATCATTTAAATTCGATTATTTATTTGCACGAATTGAGAATCTTTTTCTCCATTGCATAAAAAATGAATTTCTTCTCTCTCTGTTCAAACTTCTGAGTCTGGATAGCAAGTAGCGCTGATCGGCAGGTCTCTTTGATTATGTCGACGGACAGCCAAAGCGTCCTCCCTGTTACCGCAAACCGTCCCTAATCCTTTTGGGGCTGGCCCATGAGTATGCGTACTGTTGGACCCACGCGAAACTCTTTGTTTCACATGTGGTTAGGTATATCCATGCTCAAGGTTCAAGGGTCCCTTAATAAGCCAATTCTCTATTTGTGTCATAGCCTATAGAACCTATCCTTTAGGACTGTATGCACCCAATGATGTGAATCATATCATAAACGGATTATGACGTGATGTTGTGCGCATTCATGACATATCATAAATAAACACAAAGAGAACACAAAACACTCTTTTGTTTTTTAGTCATGCACAGTTGGACAAAGAGTCGATCTACCTCACATCAGCTACCCTGATACACGAACCACTGTACCTGATCCGATTACCCTTATACTTACAGGTACCCCCTGCTCAAGTGCCAACATCAGTGCCAGTCACACCTACAGTGCTATCACCTACCTCACCAGCTTCACCAGCTTCAACTTCACCAACTCCAACTGCACCAATGGCATCACTTACTAACATCCAAAACCTCATTGAACAACTGGAGGCCAGAATGGAGGGCAGAATGAATGAGGCATTGGCTGCCCAAAGGACTGCCCTGATAGCTGAACTGGGTAATGGTAATGGAAATGGGGCTTCAGCTGGGGGAAGTAATCCTGCTGCCTCTAATCAGGGACCTACTGCTGAACCGACAAACCCTGCCCTTAACCTGGATGACATGCCCTCCAGAACTGCTTCTGAGCTGGAAGCTCAGAAAATGAGAGAAAAACTGGAACTGTTGGAAAGATCTATTACTGCCCTTAAGACACACAAGGAAGTGGTGGACATGGACTCCTTGTCCTTGTTCCCCGAAGCAAGACTGCCCATAAAGTTCAAAATGCCCAACATGGACAAGTTTGATGGAACCACTTGTCCCAAAACACACCTGAAAATGTATATGGGTGCCCTTAACCCGTTTGGATTAAGCAGCGAGCTCCTTGCTCAGTTGTTCCAACAATCTCTGACTGGTGCTGCTTTGAGGTGGTTTGTCAGCCTGGACCGGTCTAAGATGAAGACTTGGGAAGACATCTGCAATGCGTTTAATACGCAATACCACTATAATATGGAGGTTGATGTTAGTCGAAGGGAACTGGAAACCACCAAACAGAAAAACAACGAACCCTTTTCCTCGTTCCTTACGAGGTGGAGGGCCAAGGCCGCCCAAATGATTAACCGTCCTTCTGAGCAAGAACAGGTGGACATAATTATAAAGAACCTGCAGCCTGTCTACCAACAACAACTACAAACCCAGTACCTACCAACGTTTCAGTCGCTCATTGCCATTGCTACGAAGGTAGAAGATTTAATTCAAATGGGGCAACTGAAAGAAGACTCGGGAACCTCAAAATACAAGAAACCTAGCCAAGCAGGCAAAGTCCACGAAGTGGCAAGCATCACCCCCACGAATCCTTTACGTGTGGGAAATATGAGAAATGGCAGTCAATCGAGAAGGACATATACTGATCTCGGGATGCCAATCCTTTTGGTATTCCGAGAGGCCGTCAAGGCAAACTACATCAAGCCTTTGGAAGCAAGGCCACCACCTAACCCATTACCAAGGAATTACAGAGTTGATGAATACTGTGAGTACCATCAGGGATACGGGCACAAGACTGAAGCGTGCTGGACGCTTAAGAACCGCATCCAAGACCTGGTGGACAACGGTTCAATTATTCCGAGGAGTAAGCCAAACATTAGCACTAACCCCTTACCAAATCACGGGGCAAATGCTATTGTTGCTGACCAGGAATTGATCGATCCTTTCGAGCTATTCCTAGAAATGAATGAAATCTGTGTCCTGGATCTGAATGACCTAACTGAAGAGGTCGATGCAATAACCAGGAGCGGAAGACAGTATGAACCACTAGTCCTAGACAAAGTCCAAAATAACCCCTACCAGAGGGCAGATGAGCCAAAGGAAGACCCGGTACTCTCACAGTTGAAGAAGACCCAGGCTAAAGTGTCAATCTGGGAACTTCTGGCATCATCCTTTCCTCATCGCCAAGCTCTTTGGAAGGCTTTGAGCCAACTCCAAACATCGGTGGAGGTTAACCCTGAAGTGCTGGTATCCACCCTCACCCAATCATCAAAGATGCAAAGCATCGGGTTTTCTGACAATGACTTACCCAAGGAGGGAGGCAGTCACAACAACGCCCTTTATGTCACTGTTCAGACCAGAGATAAAACTGTGCCCATGGTTCTCATTGATAATGGGTCAGCACTGAACGTCTGCCCACTAAGGGTAGCCAACTGTCTAGGGTTGGAAGAAACAGATTTCATTCCATCGGACCAGATAGTGAAAGCATATGACAGCACCCGGAGGGAAGTATTGGGGGTTGCTACACTAAAATTGACAATTGGGCCAGCCATAATGGAGGTACCATTCCAGGTAATTGATGTGCCTGCCAGTTTCAACCTACTTCTGGGTCAACCATGGATACACCATACTAAGGTAGTGCCCTCTTCCCTACACCAAAAGGTCAAGTTTCCTTACGAGGATAAGGTTATCACTATTCAAGGGGATGACTACAGCCAGCTCAAGAAGCCAAAGGGCCAGCTTCTCTTTGAGGTCAACCCTGAAACTGCCAATTTGCCCCTCTCGGGATTTCAATATGACACTGTGCAGTTCATAGAAGGAAGGACTACAAACTCTCGAATTCTCTTTGATTTCGGGACGGTGCAAATAAACTGCATAGTGCCTTTGATGCTGAAGATGTCCTCTCTACCGGGAATGATTATGGCAAGGTCCGGAAAGACATACCCCACACTGCAAGCTTGGGAATGTCCGGTGAATGAAGGGGCCTTTGGACTGGGTTATGAGCCCACTGATGAAGACCGTGCTGAGAGGACCAGGAGGGGAAGGAAGGAGAGTATACAAATGCGGCCTTACCTTTTGACTTTGAATGGTTACTTCTGCAAACCGGGAGAAACGATTCCTTATCGTGGCTTCCAAGAACCATTTTGCTGCCCGACTGCTAAGAAGATGCTGCCTGGGTTAGAAATATTTTCTGATGTCTGGGGCAACAAGCCCAAAACAAGAACTGAACTAGAAGTGGAAGATTTCATGCAGCCCAGTCTCTTTGACGAGGTTGCGGTCATTACAGGAAATGAAGGGAATCAAGACCTGCTGAGCCTAATCAAGCCATACAAAGGGCCTCTCACCAACTGGTACGCCGAGGAGGAGCACGCTGCTGATAAACCCCCTCCCGAGTCAAACCTAGAGTCAAAGTCTGTAATTAAGTCCTGTACTGAGTCTGAGTCTGACCCCGAGTCTGAAACCGAGTCAGAGTCCAGTTCCAGTTCTGTGTCGGATTTAGAAAATCCAGACTTTAAATTTGATGTAATTTTTGAGGATGATTCCGTCATAATCAATAAAGGCTTGCAAATTATTGACTACCCCGCGTGTCTATCTTTCCAAGCATTTCCAAGCAAAAATAATGAAGATCAAATAAATGAAATAAAAAATGAAAAGGAAAAAATAATAATTGGCAAAGAAGAAAATGAACATACATACATTGCATCTGACTGTGTGAACAGGAAACAGGTCAATGAATGTTTGAAGAAGTTTGCCGATTGTTTCATGTGGAAGGCAAGTGACATCATGGGAATTGACCCGGCAATAGCGGTGCACAAGATTCCAGTATACCCTGAGGCTAGGCCAGTAAAACAGAAGCTAAGAAGGCTGAAAACAGAATGGTCCTTGAAAATCAAGGAGGAAGTAGCCAAGCAATTGGAGAATAAGTTCATAGAACCCATTGCCTACCTGACGTGGTTAGCAAACATAGTGCCGATTCCTAAGAAGGATGGAAAGGTGCGAATGTGTGTAGATTACCGGGATTTGAATAAAGCATGTCTGAAGGACGACTTCCCCTTGCCGCATATTGACTTGTTGGTGGACCGAATGGCTGGACACGAGATGGTCTCCTTGACCGATCTTGCTGTCGGGTACAATCAAATAATGATGCATTTGCCAGACAAAGAGAAAACGACATTCATCACAGAGTGGGGAACCTACTGCTACAGGGCTATGCCTTTTGGGCTCAAAAATGCCGGGGCGACCTATCAATGAATGGCAACGACCATCTTCCATGACATGATTCACAAAGAAGTAGAAGTGTATGTGGACGATATGGTTGTTAAATCAAAAACAGCCGAAGAACATACAACAGCACTTGAGAAGTTCTTCCTTAGACTTCGAAAGTACAATTTAAAGCTCAACCCGGCAAAATGTCTGTTTGGAGCTACATCTGGAGTATTTCTGGGGCATATGGTCAGTCGAAAGAGCATAGAGATTGATCCTTCAAAAGCCAAAGCCATTTTGGAAATGCCAGCACCGAACACGGAAAAGGAAGTTCGGGGTTTCCTGGGAAGGCTACAGTACATCAGCCAGTTCATTAATCAATTGGCCGATACTTGTGGGCCGATTTTCAAATTACTCAGGAAAGGGGTAGCCATCAAATGGAATGAGGATTGTCAAAAAGCTTTCGACCAAGTCAAGCAATATCTGTTATCCCCGCCAGTTTTACAGCCACCAAGGCTAGGAAAGCCTTTGCTATTGTACCTATCAGTGACAGAAGAAGCGATGGGTGCAATGCTAGCTCAACAAGCAGAAGATACAAGGGTAGAAAATGCCGTATATTACCTCACCAAAAGGATGCTAGACTACGAGCTAAAATACAATAAGATAGAGAAGTTGTGTCTGGCTCTAGTTTGGGCTTGTACAAAGCTGCAGCACTACCTCTCGTCCTACACCACATACGTTATTTCTGAATCGAACCCCTTGAAATTCCTTATGGAGAGGCCGGTTCTTGACAGTAAGATGGCTAAGTGGGTGTCGGTGCTCGCAGCCTATGATCTAAAGTTTGTACAACGGAAGGCAGTGAAAGGCGGAGCCTTGGCTGATCAATTAGCAGAATTACCGGTCGAAGACCAAATGCCAGAGGTAGAATTTCCTGATTAAGACTTGTTGAGCTTGGAAAGTGAAGTCTGGGAAATGTACTTCAACGGAGCTTCAAACTACCATGGAAATGGGGTTGGAGTTGTATTCAAAACTCCTTGTGGAGAATACGTCCCAATTGCAGTCAAATTAGATTTCGACTGCACCAACAATGAAGCCGAGTATGAAGCTTGCATAAAGGGGTTAGAAGCAGCCCTGGAAAAAGAAATAAAGGTCCTCAAGGTTTTCGGGGATTCCAATTTAATAGTCTCCCAAGCTTTGAGAAAATGGAAAATTAAGGAAGAGCGTTTAGTTCCTTACCTACAACGCTTGGATGAATTGGCTCAGCAATTTGAGGATTTATCCTTCCACTACTTGCCGCGAGCCAAAAATCAGTTTGCTGATGCTCTGGCTACTTTGGCCTCCATGGTTAATGTAGGGGGAGACCAAGTCATTCGACCTCTGACAGTTCGGCTACAGAAACAGCCAACACACGTCATGAATTTGGGGGGTGATAAGCCTTGGTATTGGGATATATAGAATTATCTTCAGAATGAAGCCTACCCGGAGGGATCCACCAAGACTGATCAACGGACATTGAGACAGTTAGCATCCGGATATTTCCTTACTGGGGGAGTTCTGTATAAAAGAAGTTGGAATGGCATGCACCTAAGGTGCGTTGATGAGGGAGAAGCTCAAATCATCATAGATTCCTTACATAATGGGGAGTCTAGTCCACACATGCACGGGATAGCCTTGGCTCAGAAAATCGTGAACCTGGGTTATTACTGGTCGACCATGAATGCAGATTGCGTGAGGCACACGCAGAAGTGCCATGAGTGTCAAATTTTTGCCAAGCTACAAAAACAGCCTCCGGTCAATTTGAATCCCATTGCTTCACCCTGGCCCTTCGCGACTTGGGGCATAGATGTGATCGGAAAGATCCACCCGAAGGCTTCCAATGGTCACCAATTTATCCTGGTTGCTGTTGATTACTTCACTAAGTGGATTGAGGCAGCCTCCTATTCGGTCTTGAATGCCAAGAAGGCAGCACAGTTCGTTCGTACTAACATCCTTTGTCGGTACGGAACGGGTCCCACTTTCAAAGTGAATTTTCTGACCTGCTGAAGCAAAAGAAGATTCAACATCATAAGTCCTCACCCTACCGTCCACAAACAAATGGGGCTGTAGAGCCCGCAAACAAGGCTATAAAAGTCATTTTGCAGAAGACGGTTAGAAAGCATAAAGCTTGGCACGAACAATTACCAAATGCCTTACGGGGATACAGGACTTCAATTAGAACGTCTACTGGGGCAACCCCGTATTCCTTAGTATATGGTATGGAAGCAGTGTTGCCTATTGAGCTGGAAGTTCAGTCGGCGAGGATTATCCGGGAAAGCCAGATCAGCGAAGCAAATTAGGCTAAGAATTATCATTTGCAACTCTTGGGTATGGACGAAAAGCGATTGCGAGCAATCCACTAAACTCAAGTTTACCAGAGAAGAATGGCACGGCATTTTAATAAGAAGGTCAAAGACCGAAAACTGGAAGAAGGTTGTTTGGTCCTGAAGGAAATTAGACAGCCGATCATAGACCCACATAGGAAGTTTCGTCCTCATTGGGCTGGACCCTATGTGTTGAAGAAAATATTGTCTGGCGGAGCCGTCATTTTGACTGATTTGGATGGTTTGGAGTTTACGAATCCATGTAATTTAGATCAGTTAAAAAGATATTATGTGTAATTATAAGCATTGCATAATGTAAAATGAACTACATTTGACCTGATTCTCTTCGGAAAAAAAGAAATTATGTATCGGAGATATGTAAGCAGCCCTCATTGGGCGCGGTCTAAACATTAATGAAAAAAATCATCCTATAATTCTTTCTTCTTTGCCAATAATAATAAAAAAAAGAAAAAAAAGAAAAGAAAAAAAATGAAAGAAAAACCCGCTAAGTCGAAAACCCGAAAAGGGCGGCTTAGGCAAAAGTCGGGGCCCGCTAAGCTGAAAATCCGAAAGGGCGGCTTAGGCAAAAAAGGGTAGCTCGCTAAGCTGAAAACCCGAAAGGGCGGCTTAGGCAAAAATTAGAGCTTGAATAAATAAAGTTGGAAAATGCTTGGAAAGCTTAAAAGACAAATCACATTCCCAATTAAAGCAATAAAGTCAAACAGTCCGAAGTCAAGCAGAAAGCAATAGAGTCCAACATAAATAAATAATGAAGTCTAAGTCCAAGTCCAAAAAAAAAACATACATCCAAAATCCAAAGTCCAAGTCCCAAATAAAAAGTCAAAATAAGGGAAAAACAACAAAAGTCCAAAAAGCCTATAGGAGTCTAGGTGTCTCGTCGCCTCCGTGGGGCAACATGCTCCGAGTCATCCTTAGCTGCTGAACTCTCTCCAACCTCGCCTGTTCAAGGAGCCAACACAATCTCCTCATTAGTCCCAACCTCATTATCAGCGTCAGCCTGAGCCTAACCTTCAAGTACACTCAGCAGTGCGGTCCTCCTTGGCCTCTCAATCGGCCAAACAACGGCAATGAACCAGGTTCGATACTCAGGAGAAGTCTGAACACTGGCAGGATTAGGTAAAGGCCTAACCATATGATGGTCTCTAACCCAAGCCCTAAGGACGGCTCGGGTAACACCCGGAGTGATGGCTGAATCAGCTGAAATGTCATCCATAATCGGAACAGTCTGGTCTATCCCCATCTGCCTCAAAACGCGCAAAGCGCAGTACCAAGTACAGTGTGTAAGGCCTAAAAGGTAAACCCGAGTATGGCGGAAGCTAACCTGGATAAAGCGGGTGATGTCATACTAGGAAATGAACCACAATACTTCATTTGGACCCAACTCAATCAGCCATGAGGTCCATGCATCAGTAGACGGATGAGTGATCAAGATCCTTCACATACGATACTGAGAGGGGTTGTAAGGCAAGTAAGTAGGAGCAGCAACCACTTGGAGGTGGTCTTTTAACCAAACCTGAGTAATGGATCCTTTCTATTACGAAGGAACAAACCAAAAGAAAGAAGAAAAAAAGGGAAGGGAAGAGGAGAAATACCTGGAGAATAATCGGAGAAACCGTCCAGTCATCGAAGCCTAAAGCAGCTCTGTCAAGGCTCCTGATAGTCTCTGCCAGCACAATGCCGCCAATGCAACCCATATCCTCTATTTGCCGAACCATGGGGCAGAGGCGCAAATCCCCAAAACCTGGGTCCTGATTGAACAAGAAACCAGCCAATAAGCAGAAAACCAAGGCTCGCATTCTCAGCCTCATCCGGTCTGGGTTGTCTGAATGGACCTCTGAAAATTCGTTGATCAGGAGCAACAGAATTGCTTTCTGGTCACCAACAATCATGGCCTTAGCTTGTGGTTGGCTGAACTGAAACAGGCTTTCAAACGACCGAACATACCCAATTTTGACCTCATGCTTGACTAAAGGGGCATTGGGGTCGCACCCTATAATAGCACAGAATTCCTCAAAAAGAGGGCACATCTCGCACCCACTCCTAGTCCAGCTGTGCATGCTGTGGTTAAAAAAGGGATTCATCTTTGAAAAAAAAAAGAAGGAAGAAAAGAGAGAAAAGAGAAGAAACAGGTCGAAAACTGCTTTTCTAGCGCGAATTTCGAGAAAGAATGAATGAAATCTAAAAAAAAAGAGACAAAAGCAAGTTTTTATAGAAAAAACGCGCCCGGAGGCGGCGGCAGCGGCCGCCGGCGTCAGCGGCAGAAGCCGCCGGAGGCGGCGGCCACCGCAAAAAAAAAAAGAATATATATATATATATTCAGTACATATAAAATTCTATTTCATGGGCCGAAATGAAATCCTATTTTCTTTCAAATTTGATAATCATGCATACATATAAAATTTTCAGTACTAACCAAGTGCAGGTACAGTCAAAGTTCAGTACAGAAATACTGTAAAGAAAGAAAAACAAGAAAAATCTAGCAACTATCAGCGACGGGGCCTCCTCCTCCTCTGATCATCAAAGGCCCTCAGAGTCCAGGACGAAGTTAATTCTTGCTGCATCCCGAGAATCAGCTCCATCATCTGACTGACCAATCCGATAGGAACCTGGAAATCATACAAAGAAAAAGACAAGTCAATATCAAATCTCTTATGAATCCTTTTTGTGAGAGATTTGTCAATCTTTACCTCAGTAATGTCCTTGGGAGGAAGAGCCAGGCGATCCATACTCTCTAGGGAGACCTCCCGAAAAGCTAGAGTGCCATCAGGAGGATAGTAGGGAATGCTGTATGGAAGACGTAGATTGGCCAGGCCTGGGTGAAGCGGCCCGGTAGCCTCCGAAATAGCCCGGGGAGCCCTAGAAGGACCTGCCGAGAGGCTAGGCCCGGCCCAAGACGGACCCTCAACCGCAGTGGAATAAGTGGGATCGGGCATAGGCCTCCTCCTTGGAGTCCTAGTCGAGGGACCCGAAGCCCGAGAAGAATGGGTGCCAAGCGGCTGGGAAGGTACCGATCTCTGAAAATTATCAAGCCGAGATCCAATGGGCTGCATCAAAGAGATTCTGCAGAACTCATCATAATCTCCCTCCAGGATGAACTCCACATGTGGAATACGCTCAGTATGAGCAGCAGTGAGCGTCATCTGCTTGCCCGCTCGCATGTCCTCGGGAGGGGAATAAGGGACAGAATGGCAGCCTCTAATCTGAAGGTCTACTCTCTCGCCCAAGTAATATTGCCGCATGACGGGGTGCGACAGGACCACCCTCCGCCGAGACAAGGCATCTGACCGCTGGAAATCGGGGTCGGCCTGAATCCAGCTCTGTAGACGGGCAGTCATCGCCCCCACTTCGACCTATAAAAGATGCAAATATGTTAATAAATCCTTTTTATTTAACATATTCAAGAATCACTAAACACATACCTGCTCCAGAGTGCAAGTATCAAAAAAGGCTCTCAGATCCCTCAGCGATTTTTTGCGCCGAACGGTATGAAGGTTTGATCCGTACCATCTCCAAGCCAAAGGTACCAGCCCTAATCCAAGATCAGCATGAATCAGCTTCGGGCGAGTGTAAGGAAAGTACTCAAATGCCCAAGTTTGCAAAACAGAAACAAGAATCAGTGAGAAAGAAAAATCAAGATAAACAGAAAAACACAGAAAGGAAGAATGTTCTTTACATTACCTCCCAGAAGTAGTAGGTCCCGCTGAGTTTACAGTGGCCCCGACTCAGGTCACACATGTCATCATACATGCGGCTCAGAATAGCACCGGCCCAGTCGTACTCCTCCAAATGGGCCAGATTTTCCAAACTCTTCAAGATAGAAGGATTAAACTTCTCTTTCCTGTTGGACCAGAAGGTCGAAGCAAACAGCAGCAACAAAGTGAATCTGGCCACCTGAGTAGCCGTTAGCTCTCCCCGCCTGTATCTAGCATAAATGTCGGGGGCCTGGAGGGATAACCAGCGTCTGGAAACGCTCAAAGCTGGAGTAGCAGAGCCTGGCCCGACAATCCGAGGCAGGTCTATCCCGATCAGCTCCACCATCCGGTCAGGGGAGATCTCTGTCCTCCAGTCATCATATAACTCGATCGGCCGAATGCCAAAACGGATCCCGGAGATCACAGAAAAGTCCGCAGGGGTCATTGTCAACTCGCCCCAAGAAAAGTGGAAAGTATTGGTGGTGTCCCACCATCTCTTGGCCAAGGCGCCCAGTAACTCCTTGTGGCTGCTCCGACCCACGTCAAAATGCCTCAAGTAGCCCAGATAAGACGGACTGATAATCGCTCCAGCAGGGTTATTGTGATCGAATATCTCGATCGGAATTTCGGCCACAGAACTCTCACCCACATCCAATTTAATATGGGGGTCCTAAAAGGTAAAGCAATCTAAGAGTTATTCCTCGGTTCCTTACTAAGGATAATATCTTAGTTCTACCCTAGCATGCATACTAATAAAACAGTAAGTGCAGAAAAAAAATTGGCCCCAAAGGCCCCAAAAATTCACAGTTTGACCATAGAGGCCCAAAAATTCACATTTTTGGCCCCTAAGGCCCAAAAATTCACAGTTTGGCCACAGAGGCCCAAAAATTCACATTTTGGCCCCTAAGGCCCAAAAATTCACACTTTGGCCCCTAAGGCCCAAAAAATTCACATTTTTGGCCTTTAAGGCCCAAAAAATAATTAAAGCAAATAAAAGTGAAAGGGAGCTTACCTGGGCGTAGATGCCAGTTACGGAGGCGTGAGTGTCGGCGTCCGCCGCAACATTGACCTCATCGAGGGAAATCCCCAGAGACCTCAGGAAATCCTCATCGCTAAGATCTGAGGAAGCAATGGAGGAAGGAAGCTTTGAGGCTTTAGAAATTGAGAGAATTTGAGAGCTCTTTGATTTGGAGAGTTTAGAATGAATGAAAAATGAGAATTTCAAGCTATTTATAAGAAAAAGGCTAAAAGGCGGGTCTTCTGGACGCGTCTGATTTTCGCCTTCAAAATTTGTGTTTCAGACAACCACCGACTCCCATAAATCATTTTTATGGTTGCCGGTGGGGGGCAACTGTGAATACCCAAATTTTGAGGCTCAAAAAGCCAATTTTTCCGGACTGCAAACAGTCCGGCCGGACCGGAGGCCATTCGGAAAGTTCACCGAAAGTATGCCAATATCGTACTTGAAACGTCCGAAAAATTACGAGGATCGCAAAAATGGTCCCGAAATATTTTTTGGAGGTCGGGAACTCCCGAAAAAGCCTTCGAAATGAAAAGACTAGCCAGTCCGCTGGCAAAGGCGGCGCCGGCCGCTGGACTCAGCGGCGGCGGCCGCCGGACTCAGCGGCGGCGGCCGCCGGACTCAGCGGCGGCGGCCGCCGGACTCAGCGGCGGCGGCCGCCGGTCACGGCGGTGGCTACCGCCGAACCCGGCGGCAGCGGCCGCTGGACAGGGCGGCACCGGCCACCGTCACGGCGGTAGCTGCCGCCCTCCAGCCTGGATTTGCCCTATAAATACAGCCCCGACACTCCGTTTTTACTCACTCAGTCTGTGTTGACGGACGCTCTTTCTCCCTTACGCTCCTTGCGATTCTTTTACTTCGTTTCTGCATTTTAGTATAGGCTTTTTATTACTCTGCTGTTGTGATACTTGGCCACTTAAATTAAATTAAATTAATTAATATTCCCCAAACGAGGAGCTTAATCCGGAGTTTTTCAAGCTGAAGCTAAGAAGCGGCCGCCGATTAACTCAGGTACATAAACGAAACTCTGCCTATTTAATTTTGGCACTTCATGCATATTCTTCTTCTACTCCAATTCTAAATTAAACTGCTGCATAATTGCATTCATGACATCAATTTTGGCAAATAAACTGCCTCAATTAAACATGATTAAGCTTAAACGCCCGGTTAATTAATAATCTTGGTGTTAAAGCCTAAATCCGACAATATTGGCTAAAAAGCCTAGTTAATTAATAACTATGGTGTAAGTGCCTTTATTTCGAACAAGTTCGGCTAAACGTCCAATTAATCAATAATTGTGGCTAAAAGCCTTAATCAATCACGTTTTGGCAATAAATTGCCTACAGTTTAAGCAATCACATTTTGGCAACAAATTGCCTAAATTACACATCAATTTTGGCAAAATGCCTTGAATTAATCAATCTTTTGGCTAAAAGACTTAAATCAGTCATTTTGGCGAAAATCGCCCAATCAACATTTTTTTTGGCAAACAAATTGCCTAAATCAACTCATTTTGGCTAAAAGCCTTCAAATAATCAATTTTGGCGACAATCGCCCAATCATCAATTTTTGGCAACAAATTGCCTAAATCAATCTTTTTGGCTAAAAGCCTTAAATAAACATTTTTTTGGCAACAAATGCCTAAATATCAAATCAATCAATTCTTTGGCAAAATGCCTAAACAAAATGCACGAAGCATACACACACTCATGCATTAAGTATACCCATTCAAAGCCCTTTTAAAAAAGGCCTATCGAACTACGTTGACTTTGATCTTCCATTCAAACGGAAGTACGTAGGCACGTTTGGGATTTAACCCCGAGCGGCAAGTCGAAATCACTTAAACATTTCAATTGGTCCAATTACATCATTCACCTTGCAAAGCATTCATTCATTGGTTAGTTCATCAACATGACATGGTCTCGGGATCCACCTCGGGTTCGCAGATTATGCCTTAAACATTGGGATAATTAATCTAGTAATTAGGTTAATTAAAATTGGAGCAACTTAGGGTTTTTTCCTAGTTTACCCTAAAATAATCAAACAAGGTGGCGACTCACACATTCACGTGCATTTCTGCCCTTAGTCACATGCATTCTTATGCCTGGCATTCGGGGAGGGGTTCACACCCGTCTGCAGGCCAGGCTGCCAGAGGTTCGGGAGTACATCCAGGTGACTCTTTTGCCTTCGATTATGGTTTTTCAACTGTTTAGCCAAGTGACTAAATGCATGTATCTTTGACTTGTTACAGGATAGAAAGAAGAATCAGACCCCCGCATACTACAGGGCACAGGCGGAGGGGACTGCTCCGGCTGGACCTGCAGGAGATGTGTTAGGCGATGTCCCTTTCCCTCCGGGCATGGAGGTTGCGCTGGACCCCGCTCTAGGCCTCGGGTCGGCCATCATCATCCCTGCTGACCTCAGGCAGGCTCCTCCACCGTTGCAGTTGGATCCTGAGCATGCCACGCACGTAAGTAGAAAAATGAATTTACTAAGTAAAAGAATATTTTACCTGGACGATTCCTTATTGGATATCCTTCTGTGCTTGCAGGTGCCTGCTCAGAGGTACCAGGAGCTGTACCAGAGGTTTGGCTTTACCCGGTCGTACATCACCCGGCTCTATCCTGAGCTTCATGAGAGGGTATGATTCCTATATGCTTTACCTTTTTTTTGTTTTGCATACCTTTTTCTGCTTTTATGTTTTCATAGGATCTGGAGATTGGTAGGCTGCGGAGGCATCAGTCCCGCCAGTCCGGCGCTGTTACCCGACTTCAGATGGAGGTGGATCGAATCTGGACCAGGCTAGAGGTGGAGGGGATTCCATTGGACTTCTCCGAGGACGAGGAGGATGATGATGATGGCTCGTCATTTGATGATGCACCGCCACCTCCACCCCCTCAGGCAGCAGCTGGTCCTAGCCGGAGGCGACGTTAGCCGGCCTTCTCCGCTCCGACCATACTTTTTGAGACATTTTTATAGCTTGTAGGAATACATTTTCAGTCTTTTTACATTTATTTTACAATATTATTTACATTTTTTATTACAGTATTTTCTTGCTTTTATTACAGTATCATTTACATGTTTATTACTTACAATTTGTGAAATTTTATTCCTGCATAAGCAAAACATAAACACACAAAAACGCAAAATAGCAGTGTCCCACTTACTTGCAAAAGTGGTCCACTTCGTTAGTGCTCAACGAACCAATTTATTGTAAATAAGGAAATAGAATAAAGTAAAATAAGGAAAAGAAAATAAAATAACATAAGAACCAAACAAAAACAAAAGTGAAGCGTAATACTTACCTGACATGGCGGTCCACTTGATTAATGCGGACACAAAGGCTCAACCTCCTTATTGTACGAGTTGTCCCTCTTATTAACGTAGGCATAAATATCCAACTACCGGAGTGGTCTATGCATAAATGCTTATCCAACCACCGTCGACAGTAAGTACCAGGTCAAATAATGATAGCGCCTTACCCACTAAACCCTTTACACTTCTATAAATGGAGGCTTCCCTCTGCATCCTCTTCACTCCCATCATTCAAAACAACTCCATTTCTTAGATAATCCTTTTCCATGGCTTTCAGAAACCAAGTTTCGTCCTTCGTCCAATCCATTCCCGACGACCTGTGGCAGATTCACCCCTGAACCAACTCGCTTGGCTGAAATATTTCAAAGACTTAAAATCGGATCATGGTTTCCTATCTTGGCTCGTCACATACTTTAATCCCAACACCATGGTTTTTCGATTTGAAGATTCTGAAGTCACTCCGACCTACGAGGAAATATGTGCTGTAATGGGTCATCACCCTGAACAAAATGAAACTCCAGCTTTGCCCCCGGGCCCTAGACATGATCTAGCCGAGATTGCGACCCTATGCCCGGTTTACCTTCCTAATGGCATAGACCCTGATCAAGGCCTTCCCTTAGAGCCTTTTCTGAGTAGGGTTCTATCCATGGATGCAGACCCTTCTTGGGTTTGAGCTTGTTGTTTCCTGTTGTTGAATGTGTATGCCATGAAGAATCGTCAACCTGGGATTGGAGATTTCCGACTGCTGACAGTTGTTCGTGACATGCAAATGTATCGTCGTATTGTCTTTATGATGATCATGGGGGAGATAACGTGCTAGGTCAGGGATATTGCCCTGCATGTCACCAACTTCAATGTTCACCATCGAGGGTGCCCAATGTTGTTGCAAGCCTGGGCTCTAGACAAGTTAAGCCTAATTCCTCTAGTCCCTGCTCGTTTAATTCCAACCTAAGGCCCTGCCCATTTTCGACCTCGGTCCTGGGGACACTTTGATTTTGGGGATAATCCTATGATACGGTGGACTTGTCCTTGGTGGAGGATTAGACTGGTCACTGCTGGGAGCATGAACCTCAATTATGTGTATACGCCAGTCTTGACCGTTCCATGGCCTATTTCCCGAATAGGGTCAACCGTCAATACGGTATGATACAGCGCGTTCCCAGAATCCATGATTTTGAGAGTGGTCCCATGATGCAGGGTCTACTAACCAATCTAGCTGACCGTTGGCGAAACCGAAACACTTGGTACCTGGGTCAAGGGGTGATGCAGGACACTGTGACACCCGAGTACGTCGACTGGTTTTACACCCAGTGATGATACTAGGTTTTGAAAGGACTGGTGTCTGATGATTCACCCACTGGAATAAATGCCATTGCTACTTTTTCTTTTCAGTTTCTTGTATTCCAGGGCCGTGAGCTCCTGACAAATGTATCCCCTCTTTTTCAATGAATGACTCTAATAGCTCTGTCTTTATTATTTCCTGCTTTCTGCACACATAGGCAACAAAAGACAACAAATCTTTTCCTTCGAAATTATTTGTTATGTTAGTCACTTGGGCCTCCTGCCCCTGGGTCAATAAATGAAAGCCCATAAAAGTGGATCATTTGATTTAAAGATAGAAGCTCACATTTGGAAATAAAAAGATGGGGTGACCATTTTTATTACCTACAATAATCAAACAAAAACAACATATGTAACTCCTTTATGTATGCATGAACCTACTGAGTACTAAGGTTTTATCCATGGTTTTTTATCGATCTTTCCAAGGAAATCACTGAGAAAATGGCATTCGTTCTCCTAATCGATGTTTAAAAGAATTCATCACTTAGGCAGGACCAATAACCATAACATTTTCAAAATAGATGAGCCAATCTTGGTCAGATAAGCAGAGAGGAAGGTCTTGCATTCTTTAATCATATCCCCGAAACAAAAGGAAGAGAAATTTGAAATTCAAGCCCTTTATTAATCTTACTTCTTTCAACATTATACAGGAGTAAAGAAAAACTATTTTAATACAATGGTCATTCATTCTAACTACTCACTTACCTATTCTCCTTCTAGTCAAGTTGATCACATTGAGCAACCAATCACAAATCCGTCACGAATGCATGGCATAGATTTTGCATTTAAACTAAACACCACGCGTTAATCCCAAAAGTTTTTTTTGTATGCTCTAACTTTTGCCTAGGCCGCCCTTTCGGGTTTTCAACCTAGCTTTTTTTTTTTTTTTTAAATCGAAATCATCATTTCAGACATAGAATCTTTTCATTTGGTCCTGATTGACAATCCGATTGACAGGCTTCCCCTCCATGGTGATTAACTCAGCGGCACCTTTAGCTAATAGCTTCTGAACTCTGAATGGTCCATGCCAGTTGGGTCTGAATTTCCCACCAGGATGATTCTGGGATTCATGGTCCAACAACCTGATCAATACTAAATCCCCTTTTTTCAAAGCCCTTGGGTGTACCCGTTTATTGTAAAAATGAGCAATCCTTCTCTTTCTCATCTGATCCTGGAATCGGGCGTTCAATCTTCTTCCATCTAAAAGCGCCAGATCTTCATACCTTTTCTTGACCCATTCTTCTTCGGTCAGACCAGCTTCTACAAGAACCCTGAGAGACTTCTTTTCAAGCTCTACAGGTAATACTGCTTCCATCCCGTATACAAGTTCGAAGGGAGAAGCTCCATTCACTGACTTGAATGTAGTGCGATGCCCCCAGAGCGCGAAAGGTAGTTTCTCAGCCCAGCTTCTATACTTCTTGCACATCTTAGACAGGATTCTCTTAATCTCCTTATTCGTGGCTTCCACTGCACCATTAGCTTGAGGTCGATAAGGAGAAGAATGGTGATGCTCAACCTTATATTTATATAGCAACTGACCAACATCTGCTTGAAAATGAGAACCATTGTCTGTAACTATGTGATGGGGAACACCATAGCGACAAAAAATGTTCTGTTCAATGAATCTAGCCACGTGCTTAGCGGTCAAAGTTTTGTAGGATTGAGCCTCGATCCACCTAGAAAAGTAGTCTACTACAACCAAGATATACCAATGACCGTTCGATGCTGCTGGTGTGATCTTGCCGGTAATGTCTATACCCCATGCTGAAAATGGCCAAGAAGGAGCGGTTAGATGGAGTTCAACGGCAGGCAAATGGTTTTTGTTGTCATGGTACTGGCAAGCTTTACAATAGCGAACATAGTTGATACAATCACCTTCCATCTGTACCTAGAAATAACCTTGCCTCATGATTTTTCTGGCTAAACTCATGCCACTCAAATGAGTATCGCAGACTCCCTCATGAATTTTCTTCATTATTTCTTCCCCTTCCTTTTTACCTATGCATCTTAGCAGAATTCCGTCCCAAGCCCTCCTATATAATTCACCATCAACCAGGACATAATTCAAAGCCATTTTTCTAAGAACCGAATGGTCTTCCTTTGTCGCATCATTAGAAAAGGTTCCGTCTTTCATGTACAGTAGGATATCCATAAACCAGGGTTCGTCCTCTGACTCCACCTGATTCACAAAATGTTCGTTATAGCACGGGATATTTGCCGCAGTAATAATAAATGGCTTCTTTGGGACTTTACTTAAATCCTGCCAAGCTGACGCCAAGTTTGCCAAGGCATCCGGAATTCGGTTATGAATTCTTCCTATGTGAGTAAAGGTGATCGAGTCAAAGAGCGCCGCCTTCCTTAACAAATACTCAACATAGGGCTTCAACCTTTCTTCTTCCACTTTCCATCTCTCGTTAGCATGTTCGATAACCAACAGTGAATCTCCTATCACCTCAACTTCCTTAGCACCGGATGCAAGAAGAGCCTCCATTCCCATGATGCATGCTTTATATTCAGCCATATTGTTAGTGACCGGAAACAACAATCTTTTACACATTGTTGTGACCTCGCCATTAGGTGCCTCTATCACAATACCAGCTCGGCTCCGTTTCTATTGGCTGATCCGTCGAAGTACAATTTCCAAACCCCTGTTTCAACACACAACAAATGTTCATCTGGAAATTCCAATTCCCATGACTCATCATCTACAATGGGATTTTCAGCCAGGAATTCTGCCACAACCCGACCTTTGACCGTTTTCTTCGTGACAAACTCTGCATCCACAATGGACATCTGGATTAGCCATTTGGACAGCCGTCCTTCTAGAGTAGGTGTTCTTTGCAAATACTTCATAGGATCAATTTTAGAAACTAAAGTGACCCTGAAGGAATCAAAGTAAGGCCTCAATTTCTTTATCGACCATACCACTGCCATACACGTTTTCTCCACCAAATTATACTTCTCCTCGATAGGCAATAATTTCTTGCTGATGTAATAGATGGCCTTTTCTACTCCAGTAGCATCCAGCTGTGCCAACATTGCTCCCACTCTCGCATCCTCTATAGACAAGTACAGGATCAGAGACTCTCCCGGTCTAGGCGAACTCAGCACTGGTGGATTCATCAAATACTTCTTTATATGATCAAAGGCTTTCTGGCAGTCTTCGTTCCATTTAACTGGCTGATTCTTCTTAAGTAGCTTGAAGATCGGAGCGCATGTGATGGAGAGCCTAGAAATAAATCTGCTAATATACTGGATTTTACCCAAGAAGCTTCTCACCTGACGTTTTGTTCTCGGCGATTCCATATCCTGAATGGCTTTTATCTTGTCTGGGTCAACCTCAATCCCGTTAGGTCCTACCACAAAACCTAACAACTTCCCTTCGTTACTCCGAATACGCACTTTTTGGGATTGAATCTTAAGTTGTACTGCTTAACCCGTGCAAAGAACTTTTCTAACATCTCCGTGTGTTCTTCCTGTGTTCTTGTCATGATCACCATATCATCCACATTTACCTCCAATCCTTTATGGATCATGTCATGAAATAATGTTGTAGCCATTCTCTGATATGTTGCCCCGGCGTTCTTCAGTCCGAATGGCATCACCCTATAGCAAAAAGTCCCAAAGTCAGTAGTGAAGGTAGTCTTATGCTTGTCAACTAAGGCCATCAAGATTTGGTTGTATCCGGAAAATCCATCCATAATAGAATAACATCCCATTCCAGCAGCGTTGTCGATCAAAACATCTATGTGTGGAAGTGGGAAGTCATCTTTGGGAGAGGCTTTGTTTAGATCCCTGTAGTCAACACAAACTCTTATTCTCCCATCCTTCTTCAGCACAGGGACTATGTTTGCCAGCCACTCAGGATAATGCACTACCTCTCGGTAGGAGGTCCGATAGTTACCAAACCCTCGGTTCTTCTTCTTCTCATTTTTATACAGCTCTTCGATATTCAACCTAGCCCTTTGAACTAGAGCAAAATCAATGAGAGGTTGGGCCAGCATCCTCTCCTTGAAGAAAGGTAGGAGACTTCGACTGAAAATTCTGATCAGCTCTTGGTCCTTCGGCCTTGTCTGGACCATGAACAATTTTGTTCTCCACCTCCTGTAATAATCCGAGAAACTTTCATCCTTTTCCTGCCTCAAACTTTCCAAGTCACGCAGGCCAAACTCATCACTGTCATCTGTTTTGAAGTGCTTAAGAAAAGCAGTCTGTAGCTTAACCCAATCTCTTTGTGTCTCCATGTCCAAGCCATCATACCATCTCCGGTAACTCTTATGTAGTGTCTAAGGAAATGCTCGTAAAACATCTTCCTCGTTATATCGATTCATTTGGGAGACCCGGAGGAACTCAGACAGATGGGATCGTGGGTCATTGTCTCCTTCAAACACAGTATGCTTGAAAGTCTTGAATGAAGTGGAACTAGTTGGATGCAAGACATATTCGGTTACAAGGAAATTAGTGACCGGGTCCTTCTCCTTTGCAACAGACATTTTCTCTACTTTATCTTTCAGCTCAACAAGCTGCTTGATTAGATCATTCTCAACTGGGACAGCATTACCGGCAGAGGCCTGATTATCTGAAGTGGGTTCTGGAACTTCCCTTTCCTCAACCATGGGCTGGTTGCTTGAAGCTGGAGGCACCTGGTTTTGTGCCCTCTCTTGGGCGAAGGTAGCAGCTATTATCTTAGTGATGGTTCTCAGCTGGGCTGGAGAGAAACCAGTCTCATTCACAGTATTGTCAGCCATTTCTACCAAATCTGAATCAGAAACCGAATTCGATGAACTTGAACAGACCACAGAACTAATCGGAGCATGCTCGGGGATTGGGGACACTCTGACCAAACATTGACCAGGGCGTCGGTGCCAAACTCTCGAAGCGATTTCCCGGGGTGAATCAATTCTGACTGATAGATAGAAATACCTAAGTTAAAGTAGGTCCTGCATGTATGCATGAGAAATAACAGCACGTAGAATGAGGAATGCAGTTTCTCATGCGCTAATGATCGGTATGGAAATAAGATCTCGATTTCAACGACTGGACCCAAAATTCGGTGTGAATAACATGGCAATAACTCATTTTGTATTCAAACATTTCTGGCATTATCTGTCGTCGACCGTTCCTTTTGGATTTTACAGTCGACTATTTTCTCTCAAGTTCCTAACTTTTGTCTTGGAGTGAAAGGATTTCCAAGCGGAACATTTTTTATTATATTTTTTTGTTTTTGTATCCTTACTTTTTTGCCTTGGAACATATGGTCCCAAGCAGGATCTTACTTTGATTTGTTACAAATTTTGTAATCTCTCGCTTACTTTCAGATAATGCAAGAAATGTGAAAATACAAAGGAATCACAACCCCCTTATAACTCCCTTTTCTTTTGGGTATTAATTCACTATAAATGATTGCATTATATTATTCAAAAGGAATTTGGGGTCCAGTCTCAAAATCAAGATCAAACGTCCATACTGAAAATGAGCTCTTATTAATGTATGGCTAAAACAAAAAACGTTACGTGGTGCATGAATGCCACAACATATGTACAGTTTACAACATACAGGGGAACGAGAGTTAGGAAATGCATGCCTTCCAACCTTATCTCTCCCACACACGAATTCAGTTGGTAAAATTTTGACATCTGTTTCCTAGGATCTGGTCTAATCTCGACAACCAACAGGGGGTTTTGAGATTGACGAAACAAACTCTCAGAATGGATGCGGCAAAATAACAGCAAACAGAACCAGGTGTTCCTTAGGGGTGTGAACCCCTTCCCCAAAAGTCATAGGCATGTGATGCATATGATGAATGAGAAGAAATACACGTGATGTGTGTGAGTCGCCACCTTGTTTAATTATTTAAGGGTAAACTAGGAAAAAACCCTAAGTGACTCCATTTTTAATTAACCTAGTTACTAGATTAATTATCCCAATGATTAAGGCACAATCTACGAACCCGAGATGGATCCCGAGACTATGTCATGCCGATAAACTAACCGATGAATGAATGCTTTGCAAGGTAAATGATGGATTAATGAAATGTTTGAATGATTTTGACTTGCCACCCGGGGTGAAATCCCGAACGTGCCTACGTACTTCCGTTTTGAATGGAAGATCAAAGTCAACGTAGTTCGATAGGCCTCTTTTAGAGGGCTTTGAATGATATGCTTAATGCATGGGTGTGTGTATGCTTAGTGCATGATTTTGTGTATGCTTTGTGCATTTTTGTGTGTATGCTTTATGCATGATTTTGTGTATGCTTTGTGCATTTTGTGTGTATGCTTTATGCATGATTGTATGTATGCTTCGTGCATGAGTGTGTGTATGCTTTGTGCATTTTGTTTAGGCATTTTGCCAAAATGTTGATTTTGAGGCATTTGTGCCAAAATGGTTCATTTAAACGATTTGTCGCTTAAAGATTGATTTTAAGGCATTTTGCCAAAATGTCGATTTTAAGCGATTTGTCGCTAAAATGGTTGATTTTACGGTTTTAAACCGAAAATGATTGATTTTAAGGCATTTTGCCAAAAATGTCGATTTTAAGCGATTTGTCCCTAAAATGGTTGATTTTACGGTTTTTAAACCGAAAATGATTGATTTTAAGGCATTTTGCCAAAAATGTCGATTTTAAGCGATTTGTCGCTAAAATGGTTGATTTTAGGTCTTTGGCCAAAAGGTGTTGTTTTAGGCAATTAATTGCCAAAATGTGCGATTTAGGCGATTATCGCCAAAATGGTTGATTTTGAGGCCTTTGGCCAAAATGGTCCAATTCTACGACTCTTTAGTCGAAAAAAAGATTGATTTTAAGGCGTTTCGCCAAAATGGTTCGGTTTTTACGACTTTTAGCCGAAAAAAGGTTGATTTGTAGGCATTTTGCCAAAAATGTGATTTAGGCTTTTAGTCACAATTATTCATTAATTGGACTTAAGCCGGATTTGTTCGAAATAAGGCAGTTGAACCGTAGTATTAATTAACTAGGCTCTTTTAGCCAATATTGTCGGACTTAAACTTTAATACCACGATTATTGATTAACCGGAAATTTTAAGCTTAATCAATTAATTTAAGACGGTTTATTTGTCTAAATGATGACGTGAATGCATTTATGCAATTGTAGAATTATTAGGAGTAGAAGAGAAGCATGCATGAAGTGCTAAAATTAAATAGGCAGAGTTTCGTTTACATACCTGATTTAATCGACGACCGCTTCTTAACTCCAGGTTAAGCTCCTCGTTTAGGTATATTAATTAATTTTTAATTTTATTTAATTTTAGTGGTCAAATATCACATAAAATACAATAAAATTAAATTAAAATGCAAAAAGCGGTAAAGAAAACGCAAGGAGCGTGAGAGGGAGAAGGATTCGTCCGTCAAAACAGACAAGGCGTGCCAAAAATGGTCTGAAAATGGCCTATTTATAGGCCATTTTCGGACCCCCGCTGTAGCTGCCGCCGAGGAGCTGGGCGGCAGCTGTCGCCCGGCTCGGCGGTAGGCACCGCCCGGGAGGGCGGTAGCTACCGCCCTGTTGGTGGGGCGACAGGCCCCGCCCGCGCGGGGCAACAGCCCCGTGCGCGCTGGCGGCAGGGCTCGCCCAGGGTGGTGTGCCAACCCCTGCCCGCTCGGGGCGACAGCCCCGCGCCTGCGTAACCGCCCCTCTTTCGTGGCCCCTCCCTCTCTTTTCTAGTTCCCCTCCCTCTCTTTTCGAGTGGCCTCGCCCGCGCTGTACGGCTGCTACCGCCCAGTTTGGGCGGCTGCTGCCGCCAGGCCCGGCGGCCGGCCCCGCCGTGGTCGTTTGGCCACCGTGCCTCGCTCCGGAGCCTTTTTTGGGAGTTTCGACCTCCAAATATATTCCGGGACCTGTTCCGCGATCCTCGCGACATTCCGGACATTTTAAGTACCATATTGACATACTTTCGGTGAACTTTCGAAATAGCCTCCGGTCCGGCCGGACTGTTTGCAGTCCGGAAAAACAGGCTTTATGAGCCTCAAAATTTGGGTGTTCACAGTTGCCCCCCACCGTCGACCATAAAAAATGATTTATGGGAGTCGGTGGTTGTCTGAAACGCAAATTTTGTAGGCGAAAATTGGACGCGTCCGAAGACCCGCCTCTTGGCTATTTGCTTATAAATAGCTTGAAAAAATCAATTTCATTCATTCTAAACTTTCTAAGTTAAGGAACTCTCTCAAATTCTCTCAACTTTCTAGGTTTTAAGGTTTCTTACATGGCTTCCTCTGATCTGAGCGTGAGGAATACCTGGGTCTCTGGGGATCTCGCTAGACGACGTCAATCTTACGGCGGACGCTAGCACTCACGCCTCCATAACAGGCATCTTCGCTCAGGTACGCCTCTTTTTATTATTATTATTATTTTTTTTTTTTTTGGGCCTCTGTGACCAAAACGTGATTTTCGGCCTCTGTGGCCGAAGTGATTTTTCGGGCCTCTGTGGCCTGAAAGTGATTTTCGGGCCTCTGTGGCCTGAAAGTGATTTTCGGCCTCTGTGGCCTACAGTGATTTTCGGCCTCTGCGGCCGAGAGTGATTTTTCGGGCCTCTGTGGCCTGAAGTGATTTTTCGGGCCTCTGTGGCCTGAAAGTGATTTTTTGGGCCTCTGTGGCCTGAAAGTGATTTTTTTCAGTTTGTCTTATTAGTATGCATGCTAAGATATTATCCTTAGTAAAGAACCAAGGACAATTCTTATATTGCTTTACCTTTAGGATCCTTACATTAATTGGATGTGGCTGAGAATCTATGTCCGAAATCCGATCGAGATATTGGATCCGAGCCACCCGGTCGGGGCAATCATCAATCCGTCCCGTCTGGGTTACTTGAGGCATTTGATGCTGGCCGAAATAGCCACAAGGAGCTGCTGGGTGCTTTGGCCGAGAGATGGTGGGACACTACTAACACTTTTCATTTTTCTTGGGGCGAGATGACAATGACCCCGTGGATTTTTCTGTGATTACCGGAATCCCTTTTGGTATTCGGCGATTGAATTATATGATGACTGGAGGACAGAGATTCCCTGATCGGATGGGAATTGATTGGTATAGACCTGCCTCGGATTGTCGGGCCAGGCTGCTACTCCAGCTTTGAGTGTTTCCAGGCGCTGGCTATATCTCCAAGCCCCGGCATTTATGCTAGACATAGGCGGGGAGAGCTGACGGCTACTCAGGTGGCCATTTCACTTGTTGCTGATGTTTGCTTCGACCTTTTGGTCCAACAGGAAGAAAGGTTTAATCCTTCTATCTTGAAGAGTTTAGAAAACCTAGCCCATCTCACGGAGTACGACTGGGCCGGCGCTATTCTGAGCCGTATGTATGATGACATGTGGATCTAGTCGGAGCCACTGTAAACTTAGCGGGACCTATACTTCTGGGAGGTAATGCGAAGAACATTCTGTATATTTTTCTATTTATTAGCCCTCTTTTGACTTTTGTTTCTTCTTTGTTGCAGATTTGGGCATTTGAGTATTTTCCTTACACTCGCCCGGAGCAGAATTCATGCGGATCTCGGATTAGGGCTGGTACCTTTGGCTTGGAGATGGTATCGAACTAACCTTCATACCAGTCGGCACAAACACTCGCTAAAAGACCTGAGGACCTTTTTTGATACGTGTAGCCCGGCGCAGGTATGTATTCAGTAATTCTCGAATACGTGAATAAAAAAGATTTATCAACATATTGGTGTCTTTATAGGTTGAAGTGGGGGCTATGGCCATTCGCCTACAGAGCTGATCCAGGGTTGATCCTCATTTTCAGCGGTCGGACGACTTGTCTCGGCGGAGGGTGATCCTGTCGCATCCCGTCCTGAGACGATATTACCTGGGCGAGAGAGTAGGCTTTCAGATAAGGAGCTGTCGTTCCATCCCTTATCCTCCTCCCGGGGACATGCGAACGGGCAGGCAGATGACTCTCACTGATGCGCATACTGAGGGTATTCCGTATGGAGAGTTCATCTTGGAGGGAGATTATGCTGAGTTCTGCAGACTCTTTCTGATGCAGCCTATTGGATCGCGGCTTGATAGTTTTCAGAGATCAGCTTCTTTCCATCCGCCCGCTACCCGCTCTTCTCGGGCCGCTGGTTCTTCGAGTAGGACTCCAAAGAGGAGGCCTACGACTGATCCGTCTTCTTCTACTCGGGCTGAAGGTTCATCTCAAGCCGGCCCTAGCCACTCGGCCGGCCATTCCAGGGCTCCCCGGGCTGTGACAGAGGCTACCGGGTCACTTCATTCAGACTTGGCCAATTTACGTCTTCCGTACAGCATTTCCTACCATACTCCTGACGCTCCTTTAGCCTTTCGAGAAGTCTCGTTGAACCATGTGGATCGCTTGGCTCTGCCTTCTGAGGACATTACCGAGGTAAGTAAAAACTGCTAAATCTCTCACAAAAATGATTCATAAGAGATTTGACGTTGATTTGCATTCATTTTCATCATTCATCATTTTTTTTTTTTTTGTAGGTTCCTGTCGGATTGATCAATCAAATGATGGAATTGATGCTCGGGATGCAGCAAGAACTGTCTTCGTCCTGGACTCGTGAGGCTTACAGTGATCAGAGAAGGCAGAGGCCCCGTCGCTGAAGTCATGGTTGCCGAATTTTTCTGTTCCTCTTTCTTTCTTTCTTATCTGACTACTGTACTAAACTTTGACCGTGCTTCTGTACTGTATCTTTGTGCTGAGTTTTGTTTTGTACCTGCACTTGGTTAGTATTGAAATATATGTATGCATGAAACAAAATGAGTTTATTATTATGGTTATTATTATTATTTTTTTTGATTATTATTTTTTCTCATTTTTATTATATATATATATATATTTTTTTTTTTTTTTTGCGTGGCGGTCGCTACCGCCATCATTTAGTGGCAATTTGGCGGCCGCTGCCGCCGTCATTCGGTGGCAATTGGGTGGCTGCTGCCGCCATCATTCGGCGGCTGCTGCCGCCCTCATTCGGTGCATTTTCTCCTATAAAAGCTTGTTCTTTGTTTCGGCTCTTCACTCATTCCTTATCTTCTCTCTTCTTCTTTTCTCTCCGTGTTTATCTTTTCCAAAGAATGAATCCTTCTTTCAATCATAGCATGCACAGCTGGGCTAGGAGTCTCTCCAAAGTTGAAAAGATCAACTTGAAGAGGTATGGCCTCTCTCCTATCATTACCCTTAGGGGGGTAGTGATCGACTGGAACTTTTTATGGGCCTGTATCAGACTCTGGGACCCTGAGGCCCACGTTTTTCGGTTCGGGGTCATGATGGAGGAGATGTGTCCTCTTTTCGAGGAGTTTTGTGCTATCATAGGGTGTGACCCTAATGCCCCTTTAGTCAGGCATGAAGTTAAAGTCGGGTATGTTCGGTCATTTGAAGGTTTATTTCAATTCAGCCGGCCACAAGCTAGGGCGATGATTGTTGACGACCAGAAGGCGATTCTGCTGCCCCTGATTGATGAATTTTCAGAGGTTCTTTCAGATGACCCAGACCGGATGAGGCTTAGGATGCGGGCTTTTGTATTTTGCTTATTATCTGGTTTCTTGTTTAATAAGGACCCAGGCTTCGGGGATCTGCGATTTTGCCCTATGATTCGACAGATGGAGGACATGAGTTGCATTGGTGGCATTGTGCTAGCAGAAACTATCAGGAGCCTTGACAGAGCTGCTTTAGGCTTCGAGGACTGGACGGTTTCCCCGATTATTCTCCAAGTACTTCTTTTCTTCTCATATCTTCCTTACTTATTGTTTTGGTTTATTCCCTTGTAATAGAAAGGATCCATTACTCAGGTTTGGTTGAAGGATCACCTTCAAGTGGTCGCTGCTCCTACCCGTTTGCCTTACAACCCTTCTCAGTATCGTATGCGGAGGATCTTGATCACACACCCGTCTGCTGACGCATGGACCTCATGGCTGATTGAATTGGGTCCAAACGAGGTATTGTGGTTTGTTCCCTGGTATGACACCACCTGCTTTATCCAGGTTAGCTCTCGTCATGCTCGGGTTTACCTTTTAGGCCTTACACACTGTACTTGGTATTGTGCTTCGCGCGTTATGAGGCAGATGGGAATAGATCAGACTGTCCCAATTGTGGATGACTCTTCATCTGATTCGGCCATCACTCCGGGAGTTACCCGAGCTGTCCTTAGAGCTTGGGTTAGAGACCATCTTATGGTTAGGCCTTTACCTGATCCTGCTGGTGTTCAGACTTCTCCTGAGTATCGGGCCTGGTTCATGGCCTTTGTTTGGCCAGTGGAAAAGCCAAGGAGGAACGCATTGCTGAGTACACTTGAGGGTTGGACTCAGGCTGACGCTGGTGATGGGATTGGGACTGATGAGGAGATTGTGTTGGCTCCTCGGACAGACGAGGCGGGGGAGAGTTTAGCGGTTAGGGATGACTCAGAGGACATTGCCCCACGGAGGCGACGGGGGCCACTTGAACTCCTATGGGTTTTTTTTTTTTTTTTTTTTTGGATTTTTTTTTTTGACTCTTTTCGGTATTTTGGCTTTGGACTTTGGATGTATGTTTTGGACGTGGACTCTACTTTCTTTAGTTTTCTGCTTGATTTTAGACTGTTTGCCTTTGCTGCTTTCAATTGGGCGTGTCATTTGACTTTTAAGCTTTCCAAGCATTTTCCAACTTTATTTATTCAAGCACTGATTTTTGCCTAAGCCGCCCTTTCGGGTTTTCAACTTAGCGAGCTACCCGCTTTTGCCTAAGCCGCCCTTTTCGGGTTTTCAACTTAGCGGCCCCGATTTTTGCCTAAGCCGCCCTTTCGGGTTTTCGACTTAGCGGGTTTTTTTTATATTATTATTATTTTTTTTTATTATTATTTTTTTTGAGGACGGAACTTCCCCCGTGGATCTATGATTGTCTAATTTCCTTCAGAACCAAACAACCTTCTTCCAGTTTCCGGTCTTTGACCCTCTTGTTAAAATGTCGCGCCATTCTTCTTTGATAAACTTGAGTTTGGTGGACTCGCAATCGCTTTTCATCCATACCCAAGAGCTGCAAATGATAATTCTCAGCCCAATTTGCTTCACTGATCTGGCTTTCCCGGATAACCCTCGCCGACTGAACTTCCAGCTCAATAGGCAATACTGCTTCCATGCCATATACTAAGGAATACGGGGTTGCCCCAGTAGGTGTTCTAATTGAAGTCCTATATCCCCATAAGGCATTCGGCAACTGTTCATGCCAAGCTTTGTGCTTCTTAATTGTCTTTTGCAAAATAACTTTTATGGCCTTATTTGCAGCTTCTACAGCCCCGTTTGTTTGTGGACGATAGGGTGAGGACTTATGATGTTGGATTCTCTCCTTTCAACAAATTAGCAAATTCACCCTGGAAGTGAGCTCCATTATCCGTGGTGATCTCGAATGGCGTTCCATACCTGCAAAGGATGTTGGTACGAACGAACTGTGCTGCCTTCTTGGCATTCAGAATCGAATGAGAGGTTGCCTCGATCCACTTAGTGAAATAATCTATAGCAACCAAAATGAATTGGTGACCGTTGGAAGCCTTCGGGTGGATTTTTCCGATCACGTCTATGCCCCAGGTCGCGAAAGGCCATGGTGAAGCGATAGGATTCAGATTGACCGGAGGCTGTTTTTGCAATTTAGCAAAAATTTGACATTCGTGGCACTTCTGCGCATGCCTCACACAATCCGCCTTCATGGTTGACCAGTAATAACCTAGGTTCATGATTTTTCGAGCCAAGGCTATCCCGTGCATGTGTGGGCCAGGACTCCCCGTTATGTAAGGAATCCATGATGGTTTGAGCTTCTTCCTCATCAACGCACCTTAGGTGCAGGCCATTCCAACTTCTTTTGTACAGAACTCCCTCAGTAAGGAAATATCCGGATGCTAGTTTTCTCAATGTCCGTTGATCAGTTTGGTGGATCCCTCTGGGTAAACTTCGTTCTGAAGATAATTCTGTATATCCCAATACCAGGGCTTATCGTCGACCAAATTCATGATATGTGCTGGCTGTTTCTGTAGCCGCACTGTCAAGGGTCGAATGATTCGATCCTCTTCTACATTGACCATGGAGGCTAGAGTGGCTAGAGCATCTGCAAACTGATTTTTGGCTCGTGGCAAGTAATGGAAGGATAAACCATCAAATTGTTGAGCCAATTCATCCAAGCGTTGTAGGTAAGGAACCAAACGCTCTTCTTTAATTTTCCATTTCCTTAAAGCCTGGGAGACTATTAAGTTGGAATCTCCGAAAACCTTGAGGATCTTTATCTCCTTTTCCAAGGCTGCTTCTAACCCTCTTATGCAAGCTTCATACTCGGCTTCATTGTTAGTGCAGTTGAAATCCAATTTGACTGCGATTGGGATGTATTCTCCACAAGGAGTTTTGAATACAACTCCGACCCCATTTCCATGGTAATTCGAAGCTCCATCGAAGTACATCTCCCAGACTTCACTTTCTAAGCTTAACAAGTCTTCATCAAGAAATTCCACTTCCAGCATTTGATCTCCGACCGGTAATTCAGCTAATTGATCAGCTAAAGCACCGCCTTTCACGGCCTTCCGTTGTACAAACTTTAGGTCGTAAGCTGCAAGTACTGATACCCACTTTGCCATCTTACAGTCAAGAACTGGCCTCTCCATAAGGAATTTCAAGGGGTTTGACTCAGAGATAACGTACGTAGTGTAAGACGAGAGGTAGTGCTGTAGCTTGGTACAGGCCCAGACTAGAGCCAGACACAACTTCTCTATCTTATTGTACTTTAGCTCATATTCTAGCATCCTCTTGCTAAGGTAATACACGGCATTTTCTACCCTCGTATCTTCTGCTTGTTGAGCTAGCATCGCACCCATTACTTCTTCTGTCACTGATAGGTACAACAGCAAAGGCTTTCCTAGCCTTGGTGGCTGTAAAACCGGCGGGGATAGCAAATATCGTTTGACTTGGTCGAAAGCTTCTTGACAGTCTTCATTCCACTTGACTGCTATTCCTTTCCTAAGTAACTTGAACATAGGGCCACAAGTGTCCACCAGTTGATTGATGAACCGGCTGATATACTGTAGTCTTCCCAGGAAACCCCGGACTTCTTTTTCCGTTCTTGGAGCCGGCATTTCTAGGATGGCTTTGGCTTTTGAAGGGTCAATCTCTATGCCTTTCCGACTGACCATATGCCCCAGAAATACTCCGGATGTAGCTCCGAACAGACACTTTGCTGGGTTGAGCTTCAAATTATACTTTTGAAGCCTAAGGAAGAACTTCTCGAGTGCTGTTGTATGCTCTTCAGCTGTTTTCGATTTAACAACCATGTCGTCCACGTACACTTCTACTTCTTCGTGAATCATGTCATGGAAGATGGCTGTCGCCATTCTTTGATAGGTTGCCCCCGCATTTTTGAGCCCAAAAGGCATAACTCTGTAGCAATAAGTTCCCCATTCCGTGATGAATGCCGTTTTCTCTTTGTCTGGCACATGCATCATTATTTGGTTGTATCCGACAGCAAGATCGGTCAAGGAGACCATCTCGTGTCCCGCCATTCGGTCTACTAACAAGTCAATATGCGGTAGGGGGAAGTCATCCTTCGGACACGCCTTGTTCAAATCCCTATAATCAACACACATTCTGACCTTACCGTCCTTCTTCGGCACTGGCACAATATTTGCTAACCATGTTGGGTAGGCGATAGGTTCTATGAACTTGTTTCCAGTTGCTTGGCCACTTCTTCCTTGATCTTCAAAGACCATTCTGTCTTCAGCCTTCTTAGCTTCTGTTTTACTGGCTTAGCCTCGGGGTATACTGGGATTTTGTGTACCGCTATTGCTGGGTCAATTCCCGTGATGTCGCTTGCCTTCCACATGAAGCAATCGGCGAACTTCTTCAGCATTCAATGACTTGTTCCCTGTTAGCACAATCAAATGCAATGTATGTATAGTTCATTTTCTTCTTTGCCAATTATTATCTTTTCTTTTTCATTTTTTATTTCGTTTATTTCTTTTCTTTATTTTGCTTGGAAATGCTTGGGAAAGATAGACACGCGTGGTAATCAGAATCTGCAAACCTTTATTGATTATGACGGAATCGTCTTCAAAGATTACATCAAATTTGAAATTTGGATTTTCAAAATCCGACACAGACGACTCAGAATTGGGGAGACTCTGGCTCAGTTTCATACCCAGGGTCTACTCAAGACTCAATACAGGACTTGATTACAACTTTTGACTCTAGGTTCGACTCGGGAGGGGGTTCGTAGCAGCATGTTCCCTCCTCGGCTGTACCAGTTGGTGAGAGGCCTTCATTCGGCTTGATTAGGCTCAGTAGATCTTGGTCTTCACCGTTTCCTGTAATGACTGCAACCTCATCAAAGAGACTAGGCTGCATGAAGTCTTCCACTTCCGGATCAGTCTTCGTTTCAGGCTTGTTACCCCATACATCAGAGAATATTTCTAACCCAGGAAGCATCTTTTTAGCAGTCGGCAGTAAAATGGTTCTTGGAAGTTACGATAAGGAATCGTCTCTCTCGATTTGCAGAAGTGACTATTTAAAGTCAAGAAGCGTGATGGCATCTGTATGTTTTTCTTCTTTCCTCTTCTGGTCTTCTCAGCACGGTCTTCATCAGTAGGCTGATAACCTAGCCCGAAAGTCCCTTCATTCACCGGACATTCCCAGGCTTGCAATGCGGGGTATGTCTTTCCGGACCTTGCCATATTCATTCCTGGCAGATAGGACATCTTCAGCATTAAAGGAACTATGCAATTTATCTGCAACCGTCCCGAAATCAAAGAGAATTCGGGAGTTTGTAGTCTTCCCTTCTATGAACTGCACAGTGTCAAATTGAAATCCCGAAAGGGGCAAGTTGGTAGTCTCAGGGTTGACCTCAAAGAGAGGCTCGCCTTTCGGCTTTTTCAACTGATTGTAGTCATCTCCCTGGATAGTAATAACCTTGTCCTCATAAGGAAACTTGACTTTTTGGTGTAAGGACGAGGGTATTGCCTTGGCATGGTGGATCCATGGTCGACCCAAAAGTAGATTAAAGCTGGTCGGTACATCAATTACCTGGAATGGGACTTCCATCACAGCTGGCCCGACTGTCAATTTTAGCATAGCAACCCCCAATACTTCCCTTCGGGTACTATCATAGGCTTTCACTATCTGGTCAGATGGAATGAAATCTGTCTCTTCTAACCCCAAACAGCTGGCTACCCTTAGTGGGCAGACGTTCAATGCTGACCCATTGTCAATGAGAACCATGGGTACAGTTTTGTCTCTAGTCTGAATGGTGACATAAAGAGCGTTGTTGTGACTGCCTTCCCTCCTTAGGTAGGTCATCATCAGAGAACCCGATGCTTTGTATTTTAGATGATTGAGTGAGGGTGGACACTAGCACTTCAGGGCTAACCTCTACCGATGTCTGAAGTTGGCTCAAAGCCTTGCAAAGAGCTTGGCGATGAGGAAAAGATGATGCTAAAAGTTCCCAGATTGATACCTTAGCTTGTGTCTTTTTTAATTGTGATAGGACCGGATCCTCTTTCTCCTCTGTTCTTTGGTAGGGATTATTTGGAATTTTGTCCAAGACTAAAGGTTCATACTGTCTCCCGCTTCTGGTTATAGCATCGACCTCCTCAGATAGGTCATTCAGATCTAGGACACAGATTTCATTCATTTCCAAGAATAGCTCGAAAGGATCGATCAATTCTTGGTCAGAAACAATAGCATTTACCCCGTGATTTGGTAAAGGGTTAGTGCTAATAGTTTGTTTGCTTCGTGGAATAATCGAACCATTATCCACTAGGTCTTGGATGCGATTTTTGAGGGTCCAACATGCTTCAGTCTTGTGCCCATATCCCTGATGATACTCACAATATTCATCGGCTTTGTAATTCCTTGGTAGTGGGTTGGGTGGTGGTCTTGCTTCCAAAGGTTTGATATAGTTTGCTTTAACAGCCTCTCGGAATACCAAAAGGATTGGCATTCCGAGATCAGTGTAGGTTCTTCTTGACTGACTGCCAGCTCTCATATTTCCCACACGTAGAGGATTTGTGGGAGTAATGCTTGCCACTTCAGTGGGACTTTGCTAACTTGACTAGGTTTTTGTATTTTGAGGCCCCCGATTCTTCTTTTAGTTGCCCCATTTGAAGTAAATCCTTCCACCTTCGTAGCAGTGGCAATGAGCGACTGAATGATGGTAGATATTGAGTCTGTAACTGTTGTTGATAGACAGGCAACAAATTTTTTAAGATTATGTCCACCTGTTCTTGTTCTGAAGGTCGATTGATCATTTGGGCGGCCTTGGCCCTCCACCTCGTAAGGAACGAGGAAAAGGGTTCATTGTTCTTTTGTTTGGTAGTTTCTAGTTCTCTTCGAGTAACATCAACTTCTATATTATAGTGATACTGAGAATTAAAAGCATTGCAAACATCCTCCCAGGTTTTCATCTTAGAGCGGGTCCAAACTGACAAACCATCTCAAAGCAGCACCAGTCAGGGATTGTTGGAACAACTGAGCAAGGAGCTCGCTGCTTAAATCCAATGGGTTAAGGGCGCCCACATACATTTTCAAGTGTGTTTTAGGACAGGTGTTCCATCGAAACTTGTCCATGTTTGGCATTTTGAACTTAGTAGGCAATCTTGCTTCGGGGAACAAGGACAAAGAGTCCATGTCCACCACCTCCTTGTGGGTCTTTAGAGCAGTAACAGACCTTTCTAGCAATTCCAGTTTTCTCGCATTCTTTGAGCTTCCAGCTTAGAAGCAGTTTTGGAGGTCATTTCATCCAAGTTAGGGTTGAAGACGTAGGCGCAGAGCCAGGTCCTTGGTTGGAGGCAGCAGGACCACTCCCCCCAGCGGAGGCCCCACTTCCATTACCACCACTTAGTTCAGCTAATAGGGCGTTCTTTGGGCAGCCAATGCCTCATTCATCCTAGCCTGTATTCTGGCTTCCATTTGTTCCATGAGGGTTTGGATGTCGCTAGTGATGCCATTGGTGTAGTTGAGGTTGATGATAGCACTGTAGGTGTGTCTGGTATTATTGTGTCCGCTTGCACAGGGGGTACCTGTAAGTGTAAGGGTAATCGCATTAGGGTATAGTGGGCGGTATTGTGTGTCAGAGTAACTGATATGAGGTAGACCGACTCTTGTCCAACTGTGCATGACTGACAAACAGAAGGATATTTTTGTGTCTCCCAATCTCTGTCTCTTTTTTTTTTTTAAATGCTTATGGTATGTCATGGAATGCGCACAACAAACACGTCATAATTTATTTTAAGAGATGATTCGTACCATTGGGTGCATATAGTCCTAATAGGATACGTTCTATAGGCTATGGACACAATAGAGAATCGGCTTATTAAGGGACCCTTGAACCTTGAGCATGGATATACCTAACCACATGTGAAACAAGAGTTTCGCGTGGGTCCAACGGTACGCATACCATGTGCCACCCCAAAAGGATTAGGGATGGTTTGCGGTAACAGGGAGGACGCTTTGGCTGTCCGTCGCATAATCAAAGAGACCTGCCGATCAGCGCTACTTGCTATCCAGACTCAGAAGTTTGAACAGAAGAGAAGAAATTCATTTGAAGTTCATTTTTTATGCAATGGAGAAAAGGATTCTCAATCGTGCAAATAAATCAACAAGTTTTAATGTCTTAATCACATTTTTCAATTAAGTCCGGATTTATCAAGTATTCTTAAGGAAAGAACACTTGATTCATTAGGGTACCCTGCAAAACAAAGCATAAAAAATGCCTTAAAGAAAGGGGTTAGTTTTCACAACAATGTAGTCCACTTTATGCAAATAATTACATATCCCCAGAAGTCGCCAAACTGTGAACCCCTTCCCCAAAGTCATAGGCATGTGATGCATATGATGAATGAGAAGAAATACACGTGATGTGTGTGAGTCGCCACCTTGTTTAATTATTTTAGGGTAAACTAGGAAAAAACCCTAAGTGACTCCATTTTAATTAACCTAGTTACTAGATTAATTATCCCAATGATTAAGGCACAATCTACGAACCCGAGATGGATCCCGAGACTATGTCATGCGATAAACTAACCGATGAATGAATGCTTTGCAAGGTAAATGATGGATTAATGAAATGTTTGAGTGATTTTGACTTGCCACCCGGGGTGAAATCCCGAACGTGCCTACGTACTTCCGTTTGAATGGAAGATCAAAGTCAACGTAGTTCGATAGGCCTCTTTTAGAGGGCTTTGAATGATATGCTTAATGCATGGTGTGTGTGTATGCTTAGTGCATGATTTGTGTATGCTTTGTGCATTTTGTGTGTATGCTTTGTGCATGATTTTGTGTATGCTTTGTGCTTTGTGTGTATGCTTTTGCATGATTGTGTATGTGTGCATGAGTGTGTATGCTTTGTGCATTTTGTTTAGGCATTTGCCAAAATGTTGATTTTAGGCATTTGTGCCAAAATGGTTCATTTACGATTTGGCTTAAAAGATTGATTTTAGGCATTTTGCCAAAAATGTCGATTTAAGCGATTGTCGAAAATGGTTGATTTTGGTTTTAAACCGAAAATGATTGATTTTAAGGCATTTTGCCAAAAATGCGATTTAAGCGATTGTCGCTAAAATGGTTGATTTTAGGCCTTTGGCCAAAATGTTGTTTAGGCAATTTTTGCCAAAATGTGCGATTTAGGCGATTGTCGCCAAAATGGTTGATTTTAAGGCCTTTGGCCAAAATGGTCAATTCACGACTTTTAGTCGAAAAAGATTGATTTTAAGGCGTTTCGCCAAAATGGTTCGATTTTACGACTTTTAGCCGAAAAAGGTTGATTTGTAGGCATTTTGCCAAAAAATATTGATTTAGGCTTTTAGTCACAATTATTGATTAATTGGACTTAAGCCGGATTTGTTCGAAATAAGGCAGTTGAACCGTAGTTATTAATTAACTAGGTTCTTTTAGCCAATATTGTCGGATTTAAACTTTAATACCACGATTATTGATTAACCGGACATTTAAGCTTAATCAAATTAATTTAAGACGGTTTATTTGTCTAAATGATGACGTGAATGCATTTATGCAATTGTAGAATTATTAGGAGTAGAAGAAGCATGCATGAAGTGCTAAAATTAAATAGGCAGAGTTTCGTTTACACCTGATTTAATCGACGACCCTTCTTAACTCCAGGTTAAGCTCCTCGTTTAGGTATATTAATTAATTTTTAATTTTATTTAATTTTAGCGGTCAAATATCACAATAAAAATGCAATAAAATTAAATTAAAATGCAAAAAAGGTAAAGGTTTAGTAAAGAAAAGCAAGGAGCGTGAGAGGGAGAAGGATTCG